>NC_057809.1:246547329-246556794 GCF_018294505.1 Triticum aestivum
TGGGCCCCGGCGGGCCGGTGCGGCGAAGTGGGCGCGCGGGCGGAGGGCGAACCGCGCGATGACACGTGGCGGCGGCGGGCGTATGGACACGTCCGACCCGCGGAAATTCGTCCGGCGGCGGTGGATGGAGTGGATCTAGGGTTTCGGGGAAGAGGACAACGAGAAATTCGGAGGGGGTGTATTTATAGGCATAAGTGGAGCTAGGAGATTCCAAATGAGGTGCGGTTTTCGGCCACGCGATCGTGATCGAACGCTCTAGAAGATGGAGCAGAGTTTGGTGGGTTTTGGTCCAAATTGGATGGGTGTTGGGCTGCAACACACACGAGGCCTTTTTGGTCCCTCGGTTAACCGTTGGAGTATCAAACGAAGTCCAAATGGCACGAAACTTGACAGGCGGTCTACCGGTAGTAAACCAAGGCCGCATGACAAGTCTCGATCCAATCCGGAAATGTTTATATCCCACACACGAAAGAAAGCTAGAAATGACCACCGGAGGAGAACGAAGTGCCGGAATGCAAAACGGACAACGGGGAAAATGCTCGAATGCATGAGATGAACACGTATGCAAATGCAATGCACATGATGACATGATATGAGATGCATGACAAAGAAAACAACACACAGAGACAAAGACCCATACCCGAGAAATAAATATAACTTAACACCGGAAACGACAAGAGTTGGAGTACAAATAGGGAAAGTTACATCCGGGGTGTTACAACACTCCACCACTATGAAAGGATCTCGTCCCGAGATCTAGGACTGAAAGAACGCCGGGTACTCGGAACGGAGGTGATCCTTGCGTTCCCAGGTAGCTTCACGGTCGGAATGGTGCGACCACTTGACTTTGAGGAATTTGATTGACTTGTTGCGAGTCTTGCGTTCAGTCTCTTCAAGAATAGCAACTGGGTGCTCACGATAAGAGAGATCTTCTTGGAGCTCAATGTCCTCGAAGTTGACTGTACGGTCAGGAGTCTTGAAGCACTTTCGAAGCTGAGAGACATGGAACACGTCATGAACATTTGCAAAGTTTGAAGGAAGCTCGAGTTGATAGGCGAGGTCGCCTCTCTTGCTGACAATCTTGAAAGGTCCCACGTATCTGGGGGCAAGCTTCCCTTTGATACCGAAGTGACGAGTACCTTTCATAGGAGAGACACGGAGGTAAACATGATCTCCGATCTCGAAAGCCAAATCACGGTGCTTACTATCATAGTAGCTCTTCTGGCGGGATTGGGCTGCTTTGAGGTTATCTCGAATGACTTTGCACATATCTTCTGCTTCTGTGATTAAGTCATTACCCAAAAGCTGACGTTCACCGGTTTCAAACCAGTTGAGAGGGGTACGGCACTTCCTGCCATACGGAATTTCAAAAGGGGCCTTTCCCGAACTTGCTTCAAAACTGTTGTTATAGGAGAATTCAGCATAAGGAAGACAATCCTCCCACTTCATGCCGAAGGAGATTACACAAGCCCTGAGCATATCTTCAAGAACCTGGTTGACACTCTCGACTTGACCGCTTGTTTGAGGATGGAAAGCAGTGCTGAAGCGGATGTTAGTGCCCATGGCCTTCTGGAAAGATTCCCAAAACTTCGAGGTAAAGATGCTGCCACGGTCTGAAGAGATCACTTGAGGAATACCGTGTAGAGAGACAATACGAGAGGTATAGAGTTCCGCCAATTGAGCTGCAGTGATCGACTATTTGATAGGCAGAAAGTGAGCCACTTTGGTGAGTTTGTCGATGACAATGAATATAACATCATTGCCACGCTTGGACTTTGGAAACCCAGTCACGAAGTCCATTTCAATGTGGTCAAACTTCCATTCTGGAATGGCAAGAGGTTGGAGGAGACCAGCTGACCTTTGGTGTTCTGCCTTCACTCTTCTGCAGACATCACATTCATTCATGAATTGAGCGATCTCGCGCTTCATTCGAGTCCACCAATAAGCTTGCTTGAGGTCCTGATACATCTTCATGCTCCCAGGGTGGATGGAGAGGAGAGAATTGTGAGCCTCGTTCATGATCACTTTACGAAGTTCACCTTTGGGCACAACAATATGATCCTCCAAGAAGAGAGTGTCCTTGTCATCAAGGCGGTAGCACTTGTACTTGGGCTGACTCTTGGCAATCCCAATCTTCACCTTTTTCTCCATAGCATCAAGAAGCTGGGCTTGGCGAATCTGGTCTTCTAAGGTAGGAGAGACTTGAAGGTTGGCGAGGAAACCTTGAGGAACAACTTGCATATTAAGTTTGCGGAAAGGTTCACAAAGCTTGGGTTGATAAGGCTTGAGAATCAGACTGTTGCAGTAAGCCTTCCTGCTCAAAGCGTCAGCAATCACATTGGCCTTGCCTGGAGTGTACTCAATACTCGGATTATACTCTTGAATCATTTCGACCCAACGAGTTTGCCTGAGGTTGAGATTAGGCTGAGCGAAGATGTACTTGAGACACTTGTGATCAGTGAAAATGTCCACTTTTCTTCCCAATAGAAGATGTCTCCAAGTCAAAAGAGCATGCACAACTGCCGCCAACTCGAGATCATGAGTGGGGTAGTTCTTCTCATTAGGCTTCAACTGGCGAGATGTATAAGCAACAACTTTCTTCTCTTGCATCAATACTGCGCCAAGACCTTGGAGAGAGGCATCACAAAAGACCTCGTATGGCTTGGATTCATCAGGCGGAGTCAGAACTGGAGTAGTGATCAATTTCTCTTTCAAAGTGTTGAAAGCAATATCACACTCCGGAGACCAAACGTACTTGACGTGCTTCTGGAGAAGATTAGAGAGAGGCTTCGCGGTCTTTGAAAAGTTTTCAACGAATCTTCGGCAATAGCTTGCGAGATCGAGAAAACTGCGAAGTTGCTTCACGTTCTGAGGAGGTTCCCAATTCACAATAGCAGACACCTTCTCAGGATTCACGGCAATGCCCTTGGCAGAGATGATATGACCAAGATAAAGAACCTCATCGAGCCAAAATTCACACTTGGAGAACTTGGCGTAGAACTGATGTTCTCTGAGCTTATCAAGAACCAAACGCAAGTGCTTGGCATGATCTTCCTTGTTCTTGGAGAAAACCAGAATGTGGTCGAGATAGACCAAAACGAAGTCATTGGTGTAGGCGTTGAAGATGAAGTTCATCATGTGAGAGAACGTCGGAGGAGCGTTGGCGAGGCCAAAAGACATGACAGTGTATTCATATGAACCAAAGCTTGTTCTGAATGCTGTCTTGGGAATATCTTCTTCATGAATGCGAATCTGGTGATAACCCATATGGAGATCAAGCTTGGAGAATACTTGAGCACCTTTGAGTTGTTCGAACAGCTCATTGATGTTGGGAAGTGGGTATTTGTTCTTGATGGTCTTCTTGTTCACTAGACGGTAATCAACACAAAGTCGGTCCGTTCCATCCTTCTTTTTCACAAAAAGAACACCACAACCCCACGGAGAAGAACTAGGCCGGATGAGACCCATTCTTTCTTGCTCATCGAGTTGCTTCTTCAGCTCCTTCAACTCTTCAAGTCCGATCTTGTAAGGACGCTTGCACACCGGTTCTGTGCCAGGCTCAAGATCAATAACGAATTCAACTGGCCGGTGCAGAGGCATTCCTGGAAGCTCTTCTAGAAAGACGTCTTGGTATTCGCAAATGACTGGAATTTGAGAGATGGCATCCAATTCACCCTTCTCATTTAGGGAAAACAAACGGATAGTATCATCACGAGCGGCGAAGACAATTACATCCTCAGACGAATGAGTCAATTGAATCTGCCTGGCTGCACAATCGAGATGAGCCTTGTGCTTAGAAAGCCAATCCATTCCGAGAATAAGATCAATATCTGAGTTACCAAGCACCACCGGAGAAGAGAGAAACTTGTAATCGCCCAACGTGATAGAGACATCGGGAGAAACCAAACTAGAAGTCAAAAGCTTGCCAGGAGAAACAACTTGCATGACTTTGGGCATAATCTCGGTATCAACATTGTGCTTCGATGCAAAAGGGCATGACAAAAAGGAATGGGATGCACCAGTGTCAAAAAGAACTTTTGCAGGAACATCGTTAACAGGAAGGTTACCCATGATCACATCTGACGAGTCCTCTGCCTGAGCTGCATTCATCAAGTTGACCTTGGCATGCTTGGGGTTATGCTTGACCACAGCTGTACTTGCCGATCTGACAGGAGGAGGAGGAGGAAGACGCCTCTGGTTGAGACACTTGTTGGCATAGTGACCCTTCTGTTGGCACTTGTTGCACATGACCTCTGAAAGCGGACGGTGATACGGAGCACTCAATCTTGGAGCTTGAGACGAAACCTTGTTCTGAAAGCCAGGGTTGGGTGGGTGGGAAGAACCACTGCCACCTTTGCTCTTCTGCTGATACGGCTGACGAAACAGAGGAGGAGGAAGCCAAAACTTCTGCTGCTTGGCCACTTGAGTAGAGGAAGAAGGAGTAACATCTCTGACTTGCTTCCTGGAAGCATCACACCTCAACTAAGCAGCCTCTTGCTTCAGTGCCATGTTGTAGAACTCACCGTATCTCAAGGGCTCGAAGAGGACAAGAGCGAGCTGAATATCTTCTCTGAGACCACCCCTGAACTGATATATCATGCTCTTCTCACCAGGCACGTCCTGCTTGGCAAAGCGGGCAAGCTTCTGGAAAAACTTGTTGTAGTCATAGACAGACAAAGAGCCTTGCTTCAGATTGCGGAATTCCTCACGCTTGCTTTCAACCACGCTCTGTGGAATATGATGAGCTCGGAAATCTCGACGGAAATCATCCCAAGTGATAACATGTCCACCTCTGGAATCCTTGTACTACTGGAACCATTCTGCAGCTTGATCTTTGAGTTGGAAGGAAGCGAACTTGACAAAGTCCTCAGGCCTGACGTTACTGCACTCGAAATGCTTACACAGATCCACAAGCCAATCGTCAACATCGGTTGCCTCAACACAATTGCTGAAAGTCTTTGGCCCGTTAGCAAGGAACTGGTTGAGTGTAGCAAAGTGACTCTGATTGCTGCCTTGATTCCCTTGACTGCCTTGATTGCGCTCTTGAAGAATTTGCATGACCAACTGAGTGTTTGCATTGGTTGCGGCCATCATAGCTTGCCATGCCTCTGGAGGAGGTGGAGGTGGTGGCGGATCAGGATTCAGAGTCGTGCGCGTTGGAGGAGCCATCCTGAAGAGGTTGACCACCATTAGCACATTGACAGATAAATATTGAAGCTGAATCCAACGGAATGAAAATTGCAACATATAGTCTTCACATCCGAACAAAATGAACGAATGCATTCCTCTTCAAATGGTCACATATCCATAAATTGAGAAGCCACGTAGAATTAAGGTAGAGAGATAAATCAACAAGGTATGGATCAAGAATGAATAATCGGTAAGAAAGCCCAATCTCAAACCAATATTCGTGGAAGAAGAACTAGAGCTACTAGAATTCCCACCTATGAAACTCCCGAACCTTTCCGGTTATGCAATCAGGTGTTGGGGATACAGGGGAAGCATAATATCTCACCCAAACTAGCAAATCCTACATCCAGTTGTATCCATCCTTCAACACATAACCAAGAAAACTTCGGAAACCATCTACCTCAACCTTCGAAAAGCATCCGTTATGCAAGTTATGGCGATACTCCCAAACTCCCGCCCCATTACTGGGTGGCGTCGAGGTTATCTCACCAACATACTACATAAAAGAGATTTTCGATGTCGGCGAACATATCTCAAGTATTCTAGAATTGCAACGATAAAATTATGATGACAACACCTCAGAGCTCAACTCCCCGGGACACTTCCACTAAACCCCTGATAGGAGGCACCAAGACAGTATTCTCATCATAAGCCATCGGAACGATTCCAAGATACTCGCGTGATCCTAAATTTTTTTTAGTGAAATTTGAGAAGAGAAGAGTCAAAACTCTATGTCAGGATGCCTTACCAGAGCGATGAGGAGACTGGGAAGTAAAAAGAATTCCTAAGCTCTCCGATATATAATTCCTAAGTGACTCAAAACATTTTTCTAGACACAACTCGGCCGCTAAAAACGATCAAGAAATGGGGCTCCTAAGGTCGGGGAAGGCTCTGATACCAACTTGTAATGCCCTCGATGTGGCTATAGCTCCCACGTGTCGAGGCACGACTTAGAGACATAACCGCATTGAAAGCAATGTCGCAAGTTAGGCAATCATCACAACATCCCATGTAACAAATAGAATGAAAGGGGAAAACATAGTTGGCTTACACTCGCCATGTCACATCAGAGTACATAAATAACATACATCATCCAAACACTCATGGCCCGACTAGGACGCCAAAATAAAAGAGAACCCAACATCCGACACGGTCCCAATCACCCCCAACTGGGCACCACTACTGATCGTCAGGAAAAGACACGTAGTATCGCTAAGAGTCCTCGTCGAACTCCCACTTGAGCTCGTACTCGTCACCTGGAGCGGAATCACCTGGACCTGCATCTGGTGTAATAGTAATCTGTGAGCCACAGGGACTCAGCAATCTCGCACCCTCGCGATCAAGACTATTTATGCTTATAGGTATGGCAAGGCAAATATATGTGGAGCTGCAGCAAGCGACTAGCATATATGGTGGCTAACTTATTCGCAAAGGAGAGCGAGAAGAGGAGGCAAAGCGCGAGCAAGAATCTAGAGGAACAACCTGCGCAAGCTTTACTCCAACACCGTGTCCACTTCCCGGACTCCACCGAGAAGAGGCCATCACGGTAACACACTCAGTTGATTCATTTTAATTAATTAAGGTTCAAGTTATCTTCAACTGGACGTTAACAAATTCCCATCTGCCCATAACCGCGGGCATGGCTTTCGAAAGTTCAATCCCTGCAGGGGAGTCCCAACTTAGCCCATGACAAGCTCTCACGGTCAACGAAGGAATAGACCTCCTCCCAAGACGTTCCGATCAAACTCGGTATCTCGGTAAGTCAAGACACTTCGACAGGTTAAAACAAGACTAGCAACACCCCCCGAATGTGCCGACAAAATCCCGATAGGAGCTGCACATATCTCTTTCTCAGGGCACACTCAGATGAGACATCCTACGAGTAAAACCAACCCTCAAGTTGCCCCGAGGTGGCCCCGCAGTCTACTCGGTCGGAGCAACACTCGGAGGAGCACTGGCCCAGGGGGGTTAAAATAAGATGACCCTTGAGTCTGCAGAACCCAAGGGAAAGAAAAGGCTAGGTGGCAAATGGTGAGACCAATGTTGGGCATTGCTGGAAAAGCTTTAATCAAGGTGAAATATTAAGGGGTTCCCATTATAACCCAACCGCGTAAGGAACGCAAAATCCGGGAACATAACACCGATATGACGGAAACTAGGGCGGCAAGAGTGGAACAAAACACTAGGCGAGAGGCTGAGCCTTCCACCCTTCACCAAGTATATAGATGCATTAAGATAACATGACAATATAATGATATCCCAACAAGTAAATAAAAGATGTTCCAACAAGGAACGGCCTTCAATCTTCACCTGCAACTAGCAACGCTATAAGAGGGGCTGAGCAAAGCGGTAACATAGCCAATCAACGGTTTGCTAGGACAATGGTGGGTTACAGGTTGCACATGGTAATTGGGAGGCTGACAAGCAAATGGTAGGCATCGTAGCATTGGCATAGCAAAGAGCGAGCAAACTAGCATAGCAAAGATAGTAGTGATTTCGAGGGTATGATCATCTTGCCTGCACAGTTGCCAGAGTTGACTGGATCCTCAAAAGCAAACACAACGGGCTCCTCGTTAGCGAACTCGTCTCCCGGCTCTACCCAAACAAGACAAACAAGCAACAAGGATACAATCAACCACGTGCAAAACCAATCAACACGATGCAAAGATGATATGCTATGCGGGATGCGATGCGGGATGCAAAATGCAAGATATGACAGGAAATGCATGAACCTGGCCTCAACTTGGAATTCCAAGGGTGCCACTGGAAAGATGAGATGAAATCGCTTGAAAACGATATAAAGAACGCCGGAATCGGAGTTACGGTTTGGAAATGGCAAGCGTTTTAAGAATGACATCGGTCTGCGATTTACAGCAAGTAGGCATCTAAATGCAATGAAATGAACATGCTAAAGCCACCAAACATGACAAAAAAATGCATGGCAGGGATGCACATAAGATTCTTAACAAAAGTCTAGCACTGAGCCACGGCCAATTCATCCATTAACAGGTTCAAACAAGCATGGCAAAAACACAAATGCAAAACAGATCTCAGACTTAGTGAAATTAACACTTGTCTGAAATTTCAGATCATGAAGCCCTCTTCGGAGCAGCAAAACAACATGATACATGACCTGATTATGACAAGGAAGAACATGGCATGGAGCTACTCAACAAGCTTAACAAAAGTCCCTAAGTGACCTGGGGCCAAAGGGATCACAAAATATACTAACAAGCACACGAACATCGCAAAAACACAATCAGTTTTCAGACTTAGTGAAAACTGGGACATGCTGAAATATAACTCACGAAGGCATGTTAACGAGCTCGATGCACTCACCACGGTGCAAGTCATGGCAAGACAAGCATAAAACCTTTAAGAAGGCACAAAATACAAGCTATACATGGCAAGAACAATGGCATAGCATGCACGGATCAACTACAATAACATCGGCAAAATCGCAAACAAGTTGACGATCTGCCCAGATTCACCACGAAGCAAAAGTAGAGCTCGATTGACTCAAGCTAGGGTGCTGCATAATTGCAAACAAAGACATGGATGAATAGAGCATAACAAGATTAACAAAACTCCTTTACAGATCATCCTCAAAAGGGGCACGGATCACTAGGAAACAAGCTGAACATATGGCATCATGAACTAAATAATCCCAGACTTAGTGAAAACTACTAAGTCCCTGAAAACAGATTTACCGGGTGCCTCACTTTGCAAGCTTGCACAAGTCACCACACACATCCTAAAAATGCATGGGTTGCACCTCTGGATAGATGACAAAATCCTTAACAAAACATATGAAGGACTCACAGCCTTAGCATGCACACAATAATCATGGCAAAAAATGACAAAAGTCTAAGATGAACTAGCAGATCTGACAATTAACTCACGAAGCCTCCTTCTAACAGCATTTCGGGCATCAAGATGCACTCAAATGAAAATGATTCAATGGAATGAAATGATGTACTTGTCGAGAAGAACATTTTGATATACTATATGTCCAAATCGGAGCTACGGATGCAGCGAAATGGCAGGTCAAAGTTTGCACAAAAAATTAGGGTTTCGGGGATAAACGTCAACCGAGTGGAGTGGATCTCAGATCTGGATCGCACGCGGAACGAGGTTCGCCGGGGTTCCTGCACTGTTCACCGCCGGATTTGGGGAAGCTCGCCGGAGCTCAGATCCGAGTTGGAGGAGGGGGCCGGCGAGGTGGCGGTGGTGAGGACGGTGGCGGCCGGGCGGCGCCGGCCCGGGGCGGCGCGG
>NC_057809.1:246557169-246566658 GCF_018294505.1 Triticum aestivum
CGGGCCGGGAGGGCCCCGCCTGGGCCCCGGCGGGCCGGTGAGGCGAAGTGGGCGCGCGGGCGGAGGGCGAACCGCGCGATGACACGTGGCGGCGGCGGGCGTACGGACACGTCCGACCCGCGGAAATTCGTCCGGCGGCGGCGGATGGAGTGGATCTAGGGTTTCGGGGAAGAGGACAACGAGAAATTCGGAGGGGGTGTATTTATAGGCATAAGTGGAGCTAGGAGAGTCCAAATGAGGTGCGGTTTTCGGCCACGCGATCGTGATCGAACGCTCTAGAAGATGGAGCAGAGTTTGGTGGGTTTTGGGCCAAATTGGATGGGTGTTGGGCTGCAACACACACGAGGCCTTTTCGGTCCCTCGGTTAACCGTTGGAGTATCAAACGAAGTCCAAATGGCACGAAACTTGACAGGCGGTCTACCGGTAGTAAACCAAGGCCGCATGACAAGTCTCGATCCAATCCGGAAATGTTTATACCCCACACACGAAAGAAAGCTAGAAATGACCACCGGAGGAGAACGAAGTGCCGGAATGCAAAACGGACAACGGGGAAAATGCTCGAATGCATGAGATGAACACGTATGCAAATGCAATGCACATGATGACATGATATGAGATGCATGACAAAGAAAACAACACACAGAGACAAAGACCCGTACCCGAGAAATAAATATAACTTAACACCGGAAACGGCAAGAGTTGGAGTACAAATAGGGAAAGTTACATCCGGGGTGTTACAACACTCCACCACTACGAAAGGATCTCGTCCCGAGATCTAGGACTGAAAGAACGCCGGGTACTCAGAACGGAGGTGATCCTTGCGTTCCCAGGTAGCTTCATGGTCGGAATGGAGCGACCACTTGACTTTGAGGAATTTGATTGACTTGTTGCGAGTCTTGCGTTCAGTCTCTTCGAGAATAGCAACTGGGTGCTCACGATAAGAGAGATCTTCTTGGAGATCAATGTCCTCGAAGTTGATTGTGCGGTCAGGAGTCTTGAAGCACTTTCGAAGCTGAGAGACATGGAACACGTCATGAACATTTGCAATGTTTGAAGGAAGCTCGAGTTGATAGGCGAGGTCGCCTCTCTTGCTGACAATCTTGAAAGGTCCCACGTATCTGGGGGCAAGCTTCCCTTTGATACCGAAGCGACGAGTACCTTTCATAGGAGAGACATGGAGGTAAACATGATCTCCGATCTCGAAAGCCAAATCACGGTGCTTACTATCATAGTAGCTCTTCTGGCGGGATTGGGCTGGTTTGAGGTTATCTCGAATGACTTTGCACATATCTTCTGCTTCTATGATTAAGTCATTACCCAAAAGCTGACGTTCACCGGTTTCAGACCAGTTGAGAGGGGTACATCACTTCCTGCCATACGGAATTTCAAAAGGGGCCTTGCCCGAACTTGCTTGAAAACCGTTGTTGTAGGAGAATTCAGCATAAGGAAGACAATCCTCCCACTTCATGCCGAAGGAGATCACACAAGCCCTGAGCATATCTTCAAGAACCTGGTTGACACTCTCGACTTGACCGCTTGTTTGAGGATGGAAAGCAGTGCTGAAGCGGATGTTAGTGCCCATGGCCTTCTGGAAAGATTCCCGAAACTTCGAGGTAAAGATGCTGCCACGGTCTGAAGAGATCACTTGAGGAATACCGTGTAGAGAGACAATACGAGAGGTATTGAGTTCCGCCAATTGAGCTGCAGTGATCGACTATTTGATAGGCAGAAAGTGAGCCACTTTGGTGAGTTTGTCGATGACAACGAATATAGCATCATTGCCACGCTTGGACTTTGGAAACCCAGTCACGAAGTCCATTTCAATGTGGTCAAACTTCCATTCTGGAATGGCAAGAGGTTGGAGGAGACCAGCTGGCCTTTGGTGTTCTGCCTTCACTCTTCTACAGACATCACATTCATTCATGAATTGAGCGATCTCGCGCTTCATTTGAGTCCACCAATAAGCTTGCTTGAGGTCCTGATACATCTTCATGCTCCCAGGGTGGATGGAGAGGAGAGAATTGTGAGCCTCGTTCATGATCACTTTACGAAGTTCACCATTGGGCACAACAATACGATCCTCCAAGAAGAGAGTGTCCTTGTCATCAAGGCGGTAGCACTTGTACTTGGGCTGACTCTTGGCAATCCCAATCTTCACCTTTTTCTCCATAGCATCAAGAAGCTGGGCTTGGCGAATCTGGTCTTCTAAGGTAGGAGAGACTTGAAGGTTGGCGAGGAAACATTGAGGAACAACTTGCATATTAAGTTTTCGGAAAGCTTCACAAAGCTCGGGTTGATAAGGCTTGAGAATCAGACTGTTGCAGTAAGCCTTCCTGCTCAAAGCGTCAGCAATCACATTGGCCTTGCCTGGAGTGTACTCAATACTCAGATTATACTCTTGAATCATTTCGACCCAACGAGTTTGCCTGAGGTTGAGATTAGGCTGAGTGAAGATGTACTTGAGACTCTTGTGATCAGTGAAAATGTCCACTTTTCTTCCCAATAGAAGATGTCTCCAAGTCAAAAGAGCATGCACGACTGCTGCCAACTCGAGATCATGAGTGGGGTAGTTGTTCTCATTAGGCTTCAACTGGCGAGATGTATAAGCAACAACTTTCTTCTCTTGCATCAATACTGCGCCAAGACCTTGGAGAGAGGCATCACAAAAGACCTCGTATGGCTTGGATTCATCAGGCGGAGTCAGAACTGGAGTAATGATCAATTTCTCTTTCAAAGTGTTGAAAGCAATATCACAATCCGGAGACCAAACGTACTTGACGTGCTTCTGGAGAAGATTAGAGAGAGGCTTCGCGATCTTAGAAAAGTTTTCAACGAATCTTCGGCAATAGCTTGCGAGACCGAGAAAACTGCGAAGTTGCTTCACGTTCTGAGGAGGTTCCCAATTCACAATAGCAGACACCTTCTCAGGATTCATGGCAATGCCCTTGGCAGAGATGATATGATCAAGATAAAGAACCTCATCAAGCCAAAATTAACACTTGGAGAACTTGGCGTAGAACTGATGTTCTCTGAGCTTATCAAGAACCAAACGCAAGTGCTTGGCATGATCTTCCTTGTTCTTGGAGAAAACCAGAATGTCGTCGAGATAGACCAAAACGAAGTCATTGGTGTAGGCGTTGAAGATGAAGTTCATCATGCGAGAGAACGTCGGAGGAGCATTGGCGAGGCCAAAAGACATGACAGTGTATTCATATGAACCAAAGTTTGTTCTGAATGCTGTCTTGGGAATACCTTCTTCACGAATGTGAATCTGGTGATAACCCATACGGAGATCAAGCTTGGAGAATACTTGAGCACCTTTGAGTTGTTCGAACAGCTCATTGATGTTGGGAAGTGGGTATTTGTTCTTGATGGTCTTCTTGTTCACTGGACGGTAATCAACACAAAGTCGGTCCGTTCCATCCTTCTTTTTCACAAAAAGAACACCACAACCCCACGGAGAAGAACTAGGCCGGATGAGACCCATTCTTTCTTGCTCATCGAGTTTCTTCTTCGGCTCCTTCAACTCTTCAGGTCCGAGCTTGTAAGGACGCTTGCACACCGGTTCCGTGCCAGGCTCAAGATCAATAACGAATTCAACTGGCCGGTGCGGAGGCATTCCTGGAAGCTCTTCTAGAAAGACGTCTTGGTATTCGCAAATGACTGGAATTTGAGAGATGGCATCCAATTCACCCTTCTCATTGAGGGAAAACAGACGGATAATATCATCACGAGCGGCAAAGACAATTACATCCTCAGACGAATGAGTCAATTGAATCTGCCTGGCTGCACAATCGAGTTGAGCCTTGTGCTTAGAAAGCCAATCCATTCCGAGAATAAGATCAATATCTGAGTTACCAAGCACCACCGGAGAAGAGAGAAACTTGTAATCGCCCAACGTGATAGAGACATCGGGAGCAACCAAACTAGAAGTCAAAAGCTTGCCGGGAGAAACAACTTGCATGACTTGGGGCATAATCTCGGTATCAACATTGTGCTTCGATGCAAAAGGGCATGACAAAAAGGAATGCGATGCACCAGTGTCAAAAAGAACTTTTGCAGGAACATCGTTAACAGGAAGGTTACCCATGATCACATCTGACGAGTCCTCTGCCTGAGCTGCATTCATCAAGTTGACCTTGGCATGCTTGGGGTTATGCTTGACCACAGCTGTACTTGCCGATCTGACAGCAGGAGGAGGAGGAGGAAGACGCCTCTAGTTGAGACACTTGTTGGCATAGTGACCCTTCTGTTGGCACTTGTTGCACGTGACCTCTGAAAGCGGACGGTGATACGGAGCACTCAATCTTGGAGCTTGAGACAAAACCTTGTTCTGAAAGCCAGGGTTGGGTGGGTGGGAAGAACCACTGCCACCTTTGCTCTTCTGCTGATACGGCTGACGGAACGGAGGAGGAGGAAGCCAAAACTTCTGCTGCTTGGCCACTTGAGTAGAGGAAGAAGGAGTAACATCTCTGACTCGCTTCCTGGAAGCATCACACCTCAACTGAGCAGCCTCTTGCTTCAGTGCCATGTTGTAGAACTCATCGTATCTCAAGGGCTCGAAGAGGACAAGAGCGAGCTAAATATCTTCTCTGACACCACCCCTGAACTGATATATCATGCTCTTCTCACCAGGCACGTCCTGCTTGGTAAAGCGGGCAAGCTTCTGGAACAACTTGTTGTAGTCATAGACAGACAAAGAGCCTTGCTTCAGATTGCGGAATTCCTCACGCTTGCTTTCAACCACGCTCTGCGGAATATGATGAGCTCGGAAATCTCAATGGAAATCATCCCAAGTGATAACACGTCCACCTCTGGAATCCTTGTACTGCTAGAACCATTCTGCAGCTTGATCTTTGAGTTGGAAGGAAGCGAACTTGACAAAGTCCTCAGGCCTGACGTTACTGCACTCGAAATGCTTACACAGATCCACAAGCCAATCGTCAGCATCGGTTGCCTCAACCCAATTGCTGAAGTCTTTGGCCCGTTAGCAAGGAACTGGTTGAGTGTAGCAAAGTGACTCTGATTGCTGCCTTGATTCCCTTGACTGCCTTGATTGCGCTCTTGAAGAATTTGCATGATCAACTGAGTGTTTGCATTGGTTGCGGCCATCATAGCTTGCCATGCCTCTGGAGGAGGTGGAGGTGGCGGCGGATCAGGATTCGGAGTCGTGCGCGTTGGAGGAGCCATCCTGAAGAGGTTGACCACCATTAGCACATTGATAGATAAATATTGAAGCTGAATCCAACGGAATGAAAATTGCAACATATAGTCTTCACATCCGAACAAAATGAACGAATGCATTCCTCTTCAAATGGTCACATATCCATAAATTGAGAAGCCACGTAGAATTAAGGTAGAGAAATAAATCAACAAGGTACGAATCAAGAACGAATAATCGGTAAGAAATCCCAATCTCAAACCAATATTCGTGGAAGAAGAACTAGAGCTACTAGAATTCCCACCTATGAAACTCCCGAACCTTTCCGGTTATGCAATCAGGTGTTGGGGATACAGGGGAAGCATAATATCTCACCCAAACTAGCAAATCGTACATCCAGTTGTATCCATCCTTCAACACATAACCAAGAAAACTTCGGAAACCATCTACCTCAACCTTCGAAAAGCATCCGTTATGCAAGTTATGGCGATACTCCCAAACTCTCGCCCCATTACTGGGTGGCGTCGAGGTTATCTCACCAACGAACTGCATAAAAGAGATTTTCGATGTCGGCGAACATATCTCAAGTATTCTAGAATTGCAACGATAAAATTATGATGACAACACCTCAGAGCTCAACTCCCCGGGACACTTCCACTAAACCCCTGACAGGAGGCACCAAGACAGTATTCTCATCATAAGCCATCGGAACGATTCCAAGATACTCGCGTGATCCTAAATTTTTTTTAGTGAAATTTGAGAAGAGAAGAGTCAAAACTCTACGTCAGGATGCCTTACCAGAGCGATGAGGAGACTAGGAAGTAAAAAGAATTCCTAAGCTCTCCGATATATAATTCCTAAGTGACTCAAAACATTTTTCTAGACACAACTCGGCCGCTAAAAACTATCAAGCAATGGGGCTCCTAAGGTCGGGGAAGGCTCTGATACCAACTTGTAACGCCCTCGATGCGGCTATAGCTCCCACGTGTCGAGGCACGACTTAGAGACATAACCGCATTGAAAGCAATGTCGCAAGTTAGGCAATCATCACAACATCCCATGTAACAAATAGAATGAAAGGGGAAAACATAGTTGGCTTACACTCGCCACGTCACATCAGAGTACATAAATAACATACATCATCCAAACACTCATGGCCCGACTACGGCGCCAAAATAAAAGAGAACCCAACATGCGACACGGTCCCAATCACCCCCAACTTGGCACCATTACTGATCGTCAGGAAAAGATACGTAGTATCACTAAGAGTCCTCGTCGAACTCCCACTTGAGCTCGTACTCGTCACCTGGAGCGGAATCTCCTGGACCTGCATCTGGTGTAATAGTAATCTATGAGCCACAGGGACTCAGCAATCTCGCACCCTCGCGATCAAGACTATTTAAGCTTATAGGTATGGCAAGGCAAATATATGTGGAGCTGCAGCAAGCGACTAGCATATATGGTGGCTAACTTATTCTCAAAGGAGAGCGAGAAGAGGAGGCAAAGCGCGAGCGAGAATCTAGAGGAACAACCTGCGCAAGCATTACTCCAACACCGTGTCCACTTCCCGGACTCCGCCGAGAAGAGGCCATCACGGTAACACACTCAGTTGATTCATTTTAATTAATTAAGGTTCAAGTTATCTACAACCGGACGTTAACAAATTCCCATCTGCCCATAACCGCGGGCACGGCTTTCGAAAGTTTAATCCCTGCAGGGGAGTCCCAACTTAGCCCATGACAACCTCTCACGGTCAACAAAGGAATAGATCTCCTCCCAAGACGTTCCGATCAGACTCGGTATCTCGGTAACTCAAGACACTTCAACAGGGTAAAACAAGACCAGCAACACCGCCCGAATGTGCCGACAAATCCCGATAGGAGCTGCACATATCTCTTTCTCAGGGCACACTCAGATGAGACATCCTACGAGAAAACCAACCCTCAAGTTGCCCTGAGGTGGCCCCGCAGTCTACTCGGTCGGACCAACACTCGGAGGAGCACTGGCCCGGGGGGGTTAAAATAAGATGACCCTTGAGTCTGCAGAACCCAAGGGAAAGAAAAGGCTAGGTGGCAAATGGTAAGACCAATGTTGGGCATTGGTGTAAAAGCTTTAATCAAGCTGAAATATCGAGGGGTTCCCATTATAACCCAACCGCGTAAGGAACGCAAAATCCGGGAACATAACACCGATATGACGGAAACTAGGGCGGCAAGAGTGGAACAAAACACTAGGCGAGAGGCCGAGCCTTCCACCCTTCACCAAGTATATAGATGCATTAAGATAACATGGCAATATAAGGATATCCCAACAAGTAAATAAAAGATGTTCCAACAAGGAACGGCCTTCAATCTTCACCTGCAACTAGCAACGCTATAAGAGGGGCTGAGCAAAGCGGTAACATAGCCAATCAACGGTTTGCTAGGACAATGGTGGGTTACAGATTGCACATGGCAATTGGGAGGCTGACAAGCAAATGGTAGGCATCGTAGCATTGGCATAGCAAAGAGCGAGCAAACTAGCATAGCAAAGATAGTAGTGATTTCGAGGGTATGATCATCTTGCCTGCACAGTTGCCAGAGTTGACTGGATCCTCAAAAGCAAACACAACGGGCTCCTCGTTAGCGAACTCGTCTCCCGGCTCTACCCAAACAAGACAAACAAGCAACAAGGATACAATCAACCACGTGCAAAACCAATCAACACGATGCAAAGATGATATGCTATGCGGGATGCGATGCAGGATGCAAAATGCAAGATATGACAGGAAATGCATGAACCTGGCCTCAACTTGGACTTCCAAGGGTGCCACTGGAAAGATGAGATGAAATCGCTTGAAAACGATATAAAGAACGCCGGAATCGGAGTTACGGTTTGGAAATGGCAAGCGTTTTAAGAATGACATCGGTCTGCGATTTACAGCAAGTAGGCATCTAAATGCAATGAAATGAACATGCTAAAGCCACCAAACATGACAAAAAAATGCATGGCAGGGATGCACACAAGATTCTTAACAAAAGTCTAGCACTGAGCCACGGCCAATTCATCCATTAACAGGTTCAAACAAGCATGGCAAAAACACAAATGCAAAACAGATCTCAGACTTAGTGAAATTAACACTTGTCTGAAATTTCAGATCACGAAGCCCTCTTCGGAGCAGCAAAACAACATGATACATGACCTGATTATGAGAAGGAAGAACATGGCATGGAGCTACTCAACAAGCTTAACAAAAGTCCCTAAGTGACCTGGGGCCAAAAGGGATCACAAAATATACTAACAAGCACACGAACATCGCAAAAACACAATCAGTTTTCAGACTTGGTGAAAACTGGGACATGCTGAAATATAACTCATGAAGGCATGTTAACGAGCTCGATGCACTCACCACGGTGCAAGTCATGGCAAGACAAGCGTACATCCTTTAAGAAGGCACAAAATACAAGCTAGACATGGCAAGAACAATGGCATAGCATGCACGGATCAACTACAATAACATCGGCAAAATCGCAAACAAGTTGACGATCTGCCCAGATTCACCACGAAGCAAAAGTAGAGCTCGATTGACTCAAGCTAGGGTGCTGCATAATTGCAAACAAAGACATGGATGAATAGAGCATAACAAGATTAACAAAACTCCTTTACAGATCATCCTCAAAAGGGGCACGGATCACTAGGAAACAAGCTGAACATATGGCATCATGAACTAAATAATCCCAGACTTAGTGAAAACTACTAAGTCCCTGAAAACAGATTTACCGGGTGCCTCACTTTGCAAGCTTGCACAAGTCACCACACACATCCTAAAAATGCATGGGTTGCACCTCTGGATAGATGACAAAATCCTTAACAAAACATATGAAGGACTCACAGGCATAGCATGCACACAATAATCATGGCAAAAATGACAAAAGTCTAAGATGAACTAGCAGATCTGACAATTAACTCACGAAGCCTCCTTCTAACAGCATTTCGGGCATCAAGATGCACTCAAATGAAAATTATGCATTGGAATGAAATGATGTACTCGTCGAGGCGAACATTTTTATATACTATATGTCCAAATCGGAGCTACGGATGTGGAGAAATGGCAGGTCAAAGTTTGCACAAAAAATTAGGGTTTCGGGGATAAAAGTCAAGCGAGTGGAGTGGATCTCAGATCTGGATCGCATGCGGAACGAGGTTCGCTGGGGTTCCTGCACTGTTTACCGCCGGAGTTGGGGAAGCTCGCCGGAGCACGGATCCGAGGTGGAGGAGGGGGCCGGCGAGGTGGCGGTGGTGAGGACGGTGGCGGCCGGGCGGCGTCGGCCTGGGGCGGCGCGGAGGC
>NC_057809.1:246567192-246601505 GCF_018294505.1 Triticum aestivum
GGGAGGGCCCCGCCTGGGCCCCGGCGGGCCGGTGAGGCGAAGTGGGCGCGCGGGCGGAGGGCGAACCGCGTGATGACACATGGCGGCGGCGGGCGTACGGACATGTCCGACCCGCGGAAATTCGTCCGGCGGCGGCGGATGGAGTGGATCTAGGGTTTCGGGGAAGAGGACAACGAGAAATTCGGAGGGATGTATTTATAGGCATAAGTGGAGCTAGGAGAGTCCAAATGAGGTGCGGTTTTCGGCCACGCGATTGTGATCAAACGCTCTAGAAGATGGAGCAGAGTTTGGTGGGTTTTGGGCCAAATTGGAGGGGTGTTGGGCTGCAACACACACGAGGCCTTTTCGGTCCCTCGGTTAACCGTTGGAGTATCAAACGAAGTCCAAATGGCACGAAACTTGACAGGCAGTCTACCGGTAGTAAACCAAGGCCGCATCACAAGTCTCGATCCAATCTGGAAATGTTTAAATCCCACACACGAAAGAAAGCTAGAAATGACCACCGGAGGAGAACGAAGCGCCGGAATGCAAAACGGACAACGGGGAAAATGCTCGAATGCATGAGATGAACACGTATGCAAATGCAATGCACATGATGACATGATATGAGATGCATGACAAAGAAAACAACACACGGAGACAAAGACTCGTACCCGAGAAATAAATATAACTTAACGCCAGAAACGGCAAGAGTTGGAGTACAAATAGGGAAAGTTACATCCGGGGTGTTACAGGGCCACACCTGCCTCTGCCGTACCATCAAATTCAGCTTTCATCTTTCGGTATGCGTGATTCATCCGCAAGAACCTACGATGATGCAAATACACTGTTTTGCGCGAGTTGGGGAGTCTTCTGCTAGCTATCCTATCCATGCATGTGACACACCGTACATCTCCCTTTGTTTACTGCCCCGATGTGTTACCTAATGCCGCCATATGTTGAATGGTGTGCACCAACATCGCATGTAGATCGAAAATATCCTTTCTGTAAGTATCATAACATTTTACAGCAGGCGCATCTATCCACACTGTCAGTAGTTCTTCTAGCTGTAGTTGAAAGTAAATGTCGATGTCATTTCCAGGTTGCTCGGGCCTTGGATAATCATTGACATCATAATGTATTTTTTCTTCATACACAACCAAGGGTCTAGGTTATATATGCACAGAAGCATCGGCCGTGTGATGTGATTCATGCTCATATCACCAAAAGGATTCATCCCGTCAGTATACTCCCGAGCCTTATACTTCTAGGATCCTTGGCAAAATTTTCAAACTTGTTGTCGATTAATTCCCATTGAGCCCAATATTTCGGGTGCCGCATAAACCTATCCGCACTTCGCTCATCATGATGCCACCGCAACCTATTTGCCCCTCTAGGGTTTGCAAACAAACGCCTCAACCTTGGAATTAAAGGCAAGTACCAAACAACCTTGAACGGGATTCCTGTCTTGATCTCGTCGTCCAATTTGTACTTGTCCTTTGCTCTCCTACGCTTGTATAATGCATGCTTGCATGTGGGACATGAACGAAAATCTTTGTACTCACCACGGTACAATATACAATCATTCACACAAGCGTGTATCTTCTGTACTTCAAGTTCCAATGGGCAAACAATTTTCTTCGCTTCATTCGTGCTTCTGGGGAGCACATTATCTTCCTAAAGAATATCTTTGAAAATACCTAAGATCTCTGTGAAGCCCTTGTTTGACTGACCATTTGTTGCTTTAAATCTGAGAAGAGCTATGGTGGCACTCAAACTGGAATATTTCTTTTTGCAACCTAGATACAATTCTTTCTTGGATTCCGCATCAATGGTTGGCAGATCCTTGTACCCAATCATATCCTTTTCTAGGCCCTCGAAATCTGCAATCATAGCAGCAAAATTTGGGATATCAAGATCGTTGTTATCTGCGTGGACGTCTTGGTTTTTGTGACGCCCCAAGACCGATGTGCCAGGTGTCCGCCAGTTATTCGATGTTGTTGCCTTGTCATTTGCTTGCATGTTTCATCTTATCATGTCATCATGTGAATTGCATCATCATGTTTTAAAACTTGCATTCGTCCGGGTTCTCCGAGTTCTCTCCGTTGTCCGTTCTGAGTCCAACCACACTTGCACGCGCCCGCGGCATGTCCGAAATAGTATTTTATAAGTGGCCGGAAAAATGTTCTCGGAATGGGATGAGAGTTGACGTGTGGTCTTATTATACTGTAGATAGACCGCCTGTCAAGTTTCATCGCATTCGGAGTTCGTTTGACGCCCAAACGATTAACTATAGCGGCAGTATAGCCGGTCTAACACCGGACGTTTTCGGTCTCTGGAAACAGTCGCCAGGCCTCCCTCTCTCTTCTCTCGTCTCAGTTCGAGGCCTTCTGCACAGCCCACAAGCTCCAACCTACCCCTCCTCGCGTCCGGAGCCGTCGGATCGCGATCAGAGGCTCCAAAAACCTCTCCTAACCCCTCAAACCCTAACCCTGCCTATATAAGGAAACCCCTCCTTCCAAATCTGGTCATTCCTTCCCCTACACCTCCATTTCCGCGCCCCTAATCATCAGCGCCGCCGACCACCTCCATTTCCATGCTGGCCAAAGCCCCCTCCGCCACTTGGCGCATCTCCACTGGCTAGCGCCACCGGAGCCACCGGCCTCCACCACTCCTACGCTGCCACATCGCCCCTGCCTCCCTCCTCCTCCCGCAGGGCCCGCTGAAGCCCATCTCAGGCCCGCCCCGGGTCGATCTGGGCTCGAGGCTCCCGCGTCCTGCATTGCTGCGCGCCCGCTAGTCCGCTTGTAGCACCGCCCAGTTGACTGGCCTGAGCCACCGTCGCCCGCTACACCAGCTCCCCCACGCCTCCGCCCAACCTTGCCGCGGTCCCGCGCCGGCGAGCGCCACCGGAGCACCACCGGATCCGCCACCAGGTGCCACCTCTGCTTTCCCTGGCGTTCGCCCTGCTCCTGTCTCTCTCTCCTGTAACCTCTCTCTCTCCGTGGCCAGGGAGCCGAGCCGTCGTCCCTTGCCGCCGACCCCGGTGGCGCCGTCATCCGGCCAGATCCGGTGCCCAGGGGCCGGATCTACCCATTCCCGCCGTCAGCTGGTCCCATGCCCGCCACCTGCCGTCGTCTTCTCGCCAGAGTCCTCCGGTCGTCGTCGCATTGGCCTTTCTCTGCTTCCCGCTCGCTCGTGCCCGTTGACCGTGCCATGCCTCCTCTCGCCTGGACCGTGTCTCCCGAAGGCCCAATCGGCCACCCAACAGCCTGCCTCCTCCTTCACCGTACCGGGCCGTGGCCCATGGTGAGCAGCGCTCCCATACCTCCCCTTCTCTGTTGGGCCAACCATTTTCGACCCATGGCCTGTTTTTTTTCCTGTTCTATGATTTGTCAATTTTTCCAGAGACTGCAGTTTTACAGAAAAACCCTCCAACATCATATATATAATTACTTTTGACCCGTGCATCGGAACCCAATAAACTTTATATGTAAAATGCTTAGAATTTTGTGTAGATTAATAATTTCCAACTTTCATGCATGTTTGAAATGTTTAAAATGTTGTTTGTTTAAGTTTTGCACAATTGCCACGTTAAAATGCTTTAATTCATAACTAAATAACCGTAACTCGGATTTTAATAAAGTTTATATGTAAATGGGGTAAAAAAAATGCCTAGATTTACTTGGTGCACTCATCTTGCATGTTTAACAACCCTAAAATTGTGTTTAGGGAAGAACAGTACCAAATCTATAATATGCATATGGGGATTTACCGGAATTGTTGTTCGATGCTTCCGGCCTCATTTAACCTTGACTAGATAGGTAGTTTTATTTTGCTTCACCTCATTCCATGCTAAACAACATTTAATATTGTTGGGTAAATAAACAAGAGAGAAATAAATAAGTCATGTGGTGTTTTCTTCAATATGCAACTCCGCGGCATGTTGAGCTCCACTTAATTTGTAGGGTTGTTTGTGCATTTTGCCATGCCATGCCTCATTAAATCGGACATGCATAATACTTGGTTGTGCATCATGCTATGTTGATGTGGTGGTTGTTTACTATGTTGTGTGTTTCTTTCCGGTGTTGCTTCTTCGGGTTGGTTCCGGTAACGTCGCGTTTGTGAGGAACCGTTCGATTACGTCCGTTTTTCTTCTTCATGGACTCGTTTTTCTTCCTTGCGGGATTTCAAGCAAGATGACCAAACCCTCGAAATCACTTCTATCTTTGCTTGCTATTTGCTTGCTCTTTCACTATGCCTATGCTGCGATACCTACCACTTGCTTGTCATGCCTCCCATATTGTTGAACCAAGCCTCTAACCCACCTTGTCCTAGCAAACCGTTGTTTGGCTATGTTACCACTTTGCTCAGCCCCTCTTATAGCGTTGTTAGTTGCAGGTGAAGATTGGAGTTTGTTCCTAGTTGGAACATGGAGATGTTGTTCCTTGTTGGAACATGTTTACTTGTTGGGATATCACAATATCTCTTATTTAATTAATGCATCTATATACTTTGTAAAGGGTGGAAGGCTCGGCCTTATGCCTGGTGTTTTGTTCCACTCTTGCCGCCCTAGTTTCCGTCATATCGGTGTTATGTTCCCAGAGTTTGCGTTCCTTATGCGGTTGGGTATAATGGGAACCCCTTGACAGTTCGCTTTGAATAAAACTCCTCCAGCAAGGCCCAACCTTGGTTTTACCATTCGCCACCTAGCCTTTTTCCCTTGGGTTAGGCCAGCCCAAGGGTCATCTTTATTTTAACCCCCACGGGCCAGTGCTTGTCTAAGTGTTGGTCCGAACTGAGTAGACTGCAGGGCCACCTCAGGGAAACTTGAGGGCTGGTTTTACTCGTAGGATGTCTCATCCGGTGTTGCCCTGAGAACGAGATATGTGCAGCTCCCATCAGGATGTTGGCGCATCGGGCGGCTTTGCTGGATTTGTTTTACCATTGTCAAGGATGTCTTGTAGAACCGGGATACCGAGTCTGATCGGAATGTCTCGGGAGGAGGTCTATTCCTTCGTTGACCGTGAGAGCTTGTCATGGGCTAAGTTGGGACACCCCTGCAGGGATTTGAACTTTCGAAAGCCGTGCCCGCGGTTATGGGCAGATGGGAATTTGTTAACGTCCGGTTGTAGAAAACCTGAACTTGACCTTAATTAAAATGAATCAACCGTGTGTGTAACCGTGATGGTCCCTTTCCGGCGGGGTCCGGGAAGCGAACACGGTTGTTGGAGTTATGCTTGACGTAGGTTGTTTTAGGATCACTTCTTGATCATACTTTTATCGACCGTGCTTTGCCTTCTCTTCTCGCTCTCATTTGTGTATGTTGGCCACCATATATGCTAGTCGCTTGCTGCAGCTCCACCTCATACTTTTACCTTACCCATAAGCTTAAATAGTCTTGATCGCGAGGGTGCGAGATTGCTGAGTCCCCGTGACTCACATATACTTCCAAAACCAGTTTGTAGGTGCAGATGAGTCCGTGCAGATGACGCAACCAAGCTCAGGAGGAGATCGATGAAGATCTTCTTCTTTGTGTTGTTTTGTTCTAGTTGATCAGTAGGAGCCCAGTTGGGGTCGATCGGGGACCGTTTCGCATTTGGGGTTCTTCTTTTATTTTGGTTCCGTAGTCAGACCTTGATTGTATTTGGATGATGTATTGCTTTATTCATGTAATTGTGTGAAGTGGCGATTGTAAGCCAACTACGTTACTCTTTCGCTTATGTATTACATGGGCTGTGTGAAGATTACCTCATTTGCGACATTGCTTTCAATGCGGTTATGCCTCTAAGTCGTGCTTCGACACGTGGGAGATATAGCCGCATCGAGGGCGTTACAAGTTAGTAATCAGAGCCTTCCCCAACCTTAGGAGCCGCCACTGCTTGATCGTTTTTAGCAGCCGTTGTTGAGTCTAGAAAAATGTTTTGAGTCATTTAGGAATTATATATCAGAGAGTTTAGGAATTCTTTTTACTTCCCAGTCTCCTCATCGCTCTGGTAAGGCATCCTGACGTAGAGTTTTGACTCTTCCCTTCTCAAATTTCACTAAAAAAATTTAGGATCACGCGGGTATCTTGGAATCATTTCGATGATTTTGTGACGAGAACATTGTCTTGGTGCCTCCTGTCAGGGGTTTTGTGGAAGTGTCCCGGGGAGTTGAGCTCTGAGGTGTTGTCGTCACAATTTTATCGTTGCAGTTCTGGAATACCTGAGTTTAGTACGCCGACATCGAAAATCTCTTTTATGCAGTTCGTTGGTGAGATAACCTCGACGCCACCCAGTACTAGGGCGGGAGTTCGGGAGTATCACCATAACTTGTATAACGGATGCTTTTCGAAGGTTGAGGTAGATGATTTCCGAAGGTTTCTTGGTTATGTGTTGAAGGATGGATACAGCTGGATGTAGGATTTGCTAGTTTTGGGTGAGATATTATGCTTCCCCTGTATCCCCAACACCTGATTGCATAACCTAAAAATTTCGGGAGTTTATAAGTGGGAATTCAAGTAGCTCTTAGGATATCTTTCCAACAGGTGTATGATATGAAATTGGGGTTCGACGTCTAGTGGTCCGCCTATTCACGGTCGGTTTACAGTGATCTCGTTGTGTCTTAAAGAGTCCTTGGCTATGCCGACTCGGGGACGCTTCGTATGTCATGTGCACTGCCTTGTACATGATGGTGCTGTACGATCGAGCCCGTGTAGGCCCCACCACGAAAACTTCGGACGAAATCTCTATCATATGTATGTTCCGGCTTATTCTGCAAGCCAATCCTTGTTTTGTTTTGAGTTGTGGTATTCGAGTTGCTTTGAAGTCAAATGTTTATTCCATACCTTTCCTAAACGGTGTTCTCATACTCTGATGGGAATACAAATCCTTCATGATAATCAAGATTGTCATGTCAATCCTTTTCAACTGGTGTGCTTCTCTTCAAGTGGATCCGATCATTTCAACTTCCGCAAGGTCAATTATCACTTCTTCTCAACGGTGTTTGTTTCATCTGTCTCCAAGTTGCCTTTGTTTTCCCGCCCACCCACCCTTTTTCCTCAAGGACTCGGATTTCTTAATCAAGCATTCTTTTATTCTTGTGAAGTCTCTTGATTCTTTTCTTTGAATGTTCTACCCGGTGGTTCACATGAAGATGCTCTTCTAGTTCGTCATTCCTCACTCATTTTTCATCTCCGGTGGTTTCAAGTCAAGCTTTGTTGATTAGATCCTTTCCTCGTTTCAATGTTTTCTCATGCCGGTGCACCTCATTATCATTCTACTTCTCGCTATTTGTTATTCCGGAGTGCTCAAGATATCTTGAAGATTCGTGTTTCCACTTTGCATTCGTTCAAGCTCTTTCGAGATTGGTATCTCATTCAAGTCATTTAATTCAACCGGTGCAACCTCTCTTTTAAATCTTGTCAACGGTGTTTCTTTTGAGTGGGCCCTAACCCACAGGTCTTTTCCCAGGATCTTACCTGACTATTCTTATTTTCCCGGAGGTATTCTCAAATTCCTTTCGACGTTTGACGTAAGAATGATTTATCATCAGTCAGATGTATTTCTCCAAGATCTCTCAATTTCTTATCATTGTTGGTTCAACCTTTCTAATTTTCATCCCGGAGTATCTCTACAATTTGGTGGTATTTCTCGTCGGCATCCTCAGTTTGGAAGGCCAAAGAAGATTCTTCTTTCAACCTTGCTCCATTCTCTTCAAGACTCGTCATTCTAGCTTGTTGCCATCCTCTCATAATTATTTTCGATTGTGGGAATTCTTTTCACCCATCCGGAGCAATTCAAGAGTATTCTTAGTTTGTTATCCGGAGTTCATCAATTCAGGGTTATTCATTCACAACTTTCAGCTATGGTTCTCCAAATCTTACCGGTGCTTCGTTCAAGTGATCTCTAATCAGTTCATGATCCCTTCGTTCTCTTGTATCTAGATTCTATCAAGCATCTTCGTTCTTTTGCAAATTCTTCCCGGTGATTCGTTATCTTTTATTCGTTCTTTTTCAATTCTTATGGTGGTTCGTTCAAGAGTTCTCTTCCTTGGTTATCATATCAATTGATTCATTCTTCCAAATTCTACCGGTGGCTCTTCCAAGATTCTTATTCCTTCGTTATAATCTCAATTGACTCTTTTTTTCCAATTCCTACGGTGGTTCGTGCAAGAGTTCTCGTCATTCGTCATCATATCAACTCTTTCGTTCTTTTCAATCCTACCGGTGGATCATTGAAGAACTTTCTCAAGTTTATGTTATATCTCTCTTAATCTTTTCTATGAGAATAAGTAATATGTCAAATCCGTTGATTGTCATCAATTTAATTGGTGAAGGATACGCATAATGTAATTCTTATTCTTGTCTCATCGAGTAAACTTAACTCTTTATTCCGGAGGTTCATCAAATTCTCGATTCAAGTTGTCCATCTTTCTTTCCGGAGCTCAAAGTTATTTCAATTATTTCTTCGCGAAGATCCATCTAATCACCGCAAGGCTTCACCTTGTGTTTTCAACTTCTCTTTCTTTTCGTTTGATCAGTCTTTTATTACCGGAGTTCTTCGAGAGTTTCTTCATGGTGGCTCATCAAGGAGTTAATTCATTCTCGAAGTGTTCATCGAGATTCTTTTCAGAGGAGTTCAAGCTTTCTTTTCTTGCAATTCGGAGTGCAATTCCTTCTACCGTATCAGTTGAGGTGGTGTTATGTCATTCTTGATAATTTGAGTTCATGTCTCATGATGCACATGTTGTTAAAAATGAGGTATTTAAAACCCATCAATCGCGTCATTGGAGTTATCATGGGTTATAGTTCACCTAAAGCCTTCCCTAAGGATTGTCGCTATTTATGGTGCGCATAAATGACTTAAGTAATTCATCTATTCCCCCGGTGAAATAAGTTTCTCGTCTCCTTGTTGATATCAATCCAATCTTGTTTTCCGGTAGGGGCAGAATTTCACCTCATAATTTTAAGAAGTTTTTCATAAGCCCACTACAAGTTTATTCGTTTCGTTGCTGGTTTTTCCAACAATTTCGTTATACCGTTCTTGCAAGGATGCTTTTCAAGCTCTTTTGTGGCAGAACTTGCCATTTTCTTCTCCGTTCTTTTGTTCCGACGATCCAACTTCTATTCTTTCGTTCCGGAGGCATTGTGATGTTGCTCTCTGCAACCCATCTTCTTGTTTTGTCAGGATCGTGTTCTTTTCGTCCTTATCCTTTTAACCGGAGTGTCGTGCCCGCTTTTCGAGTTCTTACCATCCTGTCAAGTTTTTGCCTCCCATCTCAACTGGAGTGCCGCCTAAAATCTTTCTTACCCATTGTGCCATTATTTCAATAGTTCCGGAGGCAGTGTATTGTTGTTTTCATCAAGCATCCCCTAATATTGTCAAATTCTTGTTCAATTCCTTCCGTTTACAGTCGGAGTGCTGTCCAAATTATATCATTCTTAATCCTTCTTTATCTTGTTTTAACCGGAGTGGTTTCAATATATATCTTGCCCTTCAACCTCAAGGGTTTTTCGCAATGTTCTTTGTTCCTCTTTTCTAACGGAGTGTTTTCGACTTTGTTCACCTTCGTTGTATTCTTTTCTCGAATTTGTTCAACCTCGCAAGGTTCTTTGGTTTCACTCATTGTCAGAGAAGCAACATAGTTTCACCTCACCTCTTCCTCTTCTTTTCCCCTCCGGTGCCATTCTAGATCTCAGGACGAGATCCTCTTGTAGTGGTGGAGTGTTGTGACGCCCCGAGACCGATGTGCCAGGTGTCCGTCAGTTATTCGATGTTGTTGCCTTGTCATTTTCTTGCGTGTTGCATCTTATCATGTCATCATGTGCATTGCATCATCATGTTTTAAAACTTGCATTCGTCCGGGTTCTCCGAGTTCTCTCCGTTGTCCGTTCTGAGTCCAACCACACTTGCACGCGCCCGCGGCATGTCCGAAATAGTATTTTATAACTGGCCGGAAAAATGTTCTCGGAATGGAATGAGAGTTGACGTGTGGTCTTATTATAGTGTAGATAGACCGCCTGTCAAGTTTCATCACATTCGGAGTTCGTTTGACGCCCAAACGATTAACTATAGCGGCAGTATAGCCGGTCTAACGCCAGACATTTTCAGTCTCCGAAAACAGTCGCCAGGCCTCCCTCTCTCTTCTCTCGTCTCAGTCCGAGGCCTTCTACACAGCCCACAAGCTCCAACCTACCCCTCCTCGCGTCCAGAGCTGTCGGATCGCGATCGGAGGCTCCAAAAACCTCTCCTAACCCCTCAAACCCTAACCCTGCCTACATAAGGACACCCCTCCTTCCAAATCTGGTCATTCCTTCCCCTCCACCTCTATTTCCACGCCCCTAATCATCAGCGCCGCCGACCACCTCCATTTCCGTGCCGGCCGAAGCCCCCTCCGCCACTTGGCGCATCTCCACTGGCTAGCGCCACCGGAGCCACCGGCCTCCACCACTCCTACGCTGCCACATCGCCCCTGCCTCCCTCCTCCTCCCGCAGGGCCTGCTGAAGCCCATCTCAGGCCCGCCCCGGGTCGATCTGGGCTCGAAGCTCCTGCGTCCTGCACCGCTGCGCGCCCCCTCGTCCGCTCGTAGCGCCGCCCAGTTGACCGGCCTGAGCCACCGTCGCCCGCTACACCAGCTCCCCCACGCCTCCGCCCAACCTTGCCGCGGTCCCGCGCCGGCGAGCGCCACCGGAGCACCACCGGATCCGCCACCAGGTGCCACCTCTGCTTTCCCTGGCATTCGCCCTGCTCCTGTCTCTCTCTCCTGTAACCTCTCTCTCTCCGTGGCCAGGGAGCCGAGCCGTCGTCGCTTGCCGCCGACCCCGGTGGCGCCGTCATCCAGCCAGATCCGGTGCCCAGGGGCCGGATCTACCCATTCCCGTCGTCAGCTGGTCCCACGCCCGCCACCTGCCGTCGTCTTCTCGCCGGAGTCCGTCGGTCGTCGCCGCGTTGGCCTTTCTTTGCTTCCCGCTTGCTCGTGCCCGTTGACCGTGCCATGCCTCCTCTCGCCTGGACCGTGACTCCCGAAGGCCCAATCGGCCACCCAACGGCATGCCTCCTCCTTCACCGTACCGGGCCGTGGCCCATGGTGAGCAGCGCTCCCATACCTCCCCTTCTCTGTTGGGCCAACCATTTTTGACCCATGGCCTGTTTTTTTTCCTGTTCTATGATTTGTCAATTTTTCCAGAGACTCCAGTTTTATAGAAAAACCCTCCAACATCATAATATAATAACTTTTCACCCGTGCATCGGAACCCAATAAACTTTATATGTAAAATGCTTAGAATTTTGTGTAGATTAATAATTTCCAAATTTCATGCATGTTAGAAATGTTTAAAATGTTGTTTGTTTAAGTTTTTCTTAATTTCCACGTTAAAATGCTTTAATTCATAACTAAATAACCGTAACTCTGATTTTAATAAACTTTATATGTAAATGGGGTAAAAAATGCCTAGATTTACTTGGTGCACTCATCTTGCATGTTTAACAACCCTAAAATTGTGTTTAGGGCAGAACAGTACCAAATCTATAATATGCATATGGGGATTTACCGGAATTGTTGTTCGATGCTTCTGGCCTCATTTAACCTTGACTAGATAGGTAGTTTTATTTTGCTTCACCTCTTGCCATGCTAAACAACATTTAATATTGTTGGGTAAATAAACAAGAGAGAAATAAATAAGTCATGTGGTGTTTTCTTCAATATGCAACTCCGCGGCATGTTGAGCTCCACTTAATTTGTAGGGTTGTTTGTGCATTTTGCCATGCCATACCTCATTAAATCTGACATGCATCATACTTGGTTGTGCATCATGCTATGTTGATGTGGTGGTTGTTTACTATGTTGTGTGTTTCTTTCCGGTGTTGCTTCTTCGGGTTGGTTCCGGTAACGTCGCGTTTGTGAGGAACCGTTCGACTACGTCTGTTTGTCTTCATCATGGACTCGTTTTTCTTCCTTGCAGGATTTCAGGCAAGATGACCATACTCTCGAAATCACTTCTATCTTTGCTTGCTAGTTTCTCGCTCTTTTGCTATGCCTATGCTGCGATACCTACCACTTGCTTGTCATGCCTCCCATATTGTTGAACCAAGCCTCTAACCCACCTTGTCCTATCAAACCGTTGTTTGGCTATGTTACCGCTTTGCTCAGCCCCTCTTATAGCGTTGTTAGTTGCAGGTGAAGATTGGAGTTTGTTCCTAGTTGGAACATGGAGATGTTGTTCCTTGTTGGAACATGTTTACTTGTTGGGATATCACAATATCTCTTATTTAATTAATGCATCTATATAATTGGTAAAGGGTGGAAGGCTCGGCCTTATGCCTGGTGTTTTGTTCCACTCTTGCCGCCCTAGTTTCCGTCATATCGGTGTTATGTTCCTGGATTTTGCGTTCCTTACGCGGTTGGGTATAATGGGAACCCCTTGACAGTTCGCTTTGAATAAAACTCCTCCAGCAAGGCCCAACCTTGGTTTTACCATTCGCCACCTAGCCTTTTTCCCTTGGGTTAGGCCAGCCCAAGGGTCATCTTTATTTTAACCCCCTCGGGCCAGTGCTTGTCTAAGTGTTGGTGCGAACTGAGTAGACTGCGGGGCCACCTCGGGGAAACTTGAGGGCTGGTTTTACTCGTAGGATGTCTCATCCGGTGTTGCCCTGAGAACGAGATATGTGCAGCTCCCATCAGGATGTCGGCGCATCGGGCGGCTTTGCTGGATTTGTTTTACCATTGTCGAGGATGTCTTGTAGAACCGGGATACCGAGTCTGATCGGAATGTCTCGGGAGGAGGTCTATTCCTTCGTTGACCGTGAGAGCTTGTCATGGGCTAAGTTGGGACACCCCTGCAGGGATTTGAACTTTCGAAAGCCGTGCCCACGGTTATGGGCAGATGGGAATTTGTTAACGTCCGGTTGTAGAAAACCTGAACTTGACCTTAATTAAAATGAATCAACCGCATGTGTAATCGTGATGGTCCCTTTCCGGCGGGGTCCGGGAAGTGAACACGGTTGTTGGAGTTATGCTTGACGTAGGTTGTTTTAGGATCACTTCTTGATCATACTTTTATCGACCGTGCTTTGCCTTCTCTTCTCGCTCTCATTTGCGTATGTTAGCCACCATATATGCTAGTCGCTTGCTGCAGCTCTACCTCATACTTTTACCTTACCCATAAGCTTAAATAGTCTTGATCGCGAGGGTGCGAGATTGCTGAGTCCCCGTGACTCACAGATACTTCCAAAACCAGTTTGCAGGTGCAGATGAGTCCGTGCAGATGACGCAACCAAGCTCAGGAGGAGCTCGATGAAGATCTTGTTCTTTGTGTTGTTTTGTTCTAGTTGATCAGTAGGAGCCCAGTTGGGGTCGATCGGGGACCGTTTCGCATTTGGGTTTCTTCTTTTATTTTGGTTCCGTAGTCGGACCTTGATTGTATTTGGATGATGTATTGCTTTATTCATGTAATTGTGTGAAGTGGCGATTGTAAGCCAACTACATTACTCTTTCGCTTATGTATTACATGGGCTGTGTGAACATTACCTCATTTGCGACATTGCTTTCAATGCGGTTATGCCTCTAAGTCGTGCTTCGACACGTGGGAGATATAGCCGCATCGAGGGCGTTACAGTTTTCCAGTGGGCATTTCGGCTTTCCGGTGTTCCATTGGTAGCTTGACGCCTCTGCCCCGATGTTAGATTCAACATCCATGTGACACTGATCAGGGTTTGGCATCTCGCTGCCCTGGGTATCTTCATCCATGACCTCCTCTTCACCGTGTCTGGTCCAACGTGTATATCCATCAATGAATCCCCTAGAGACTAAGTTCATCTAGACATCTGCAACTTCATGTGACTCTGTATTAGCACAATCAGTACATGGACACAGGATGTAATCTGCATCACTAATTCTCCTCTTTGTACTTTGAGCCAAATTCATGAACTCTATCACGCCACTGATAAAATCTGTGGTTTTCTGATTCTTCATCCATCGAGATCGTTCCATCTGCAGCAGACGAATGGTAATTAAAAACAAAACAACAACATTAACACACGGATTAACTGCTGCACAGAGATGCGTGCATAAATCACAAGGTTTTATTTTAATAATTACTGAGGGCGCTCCATGTTGTTATCCAGACGTGCAATGAAAAAAATTAATGGCCAGTCAATGTACACGCAGAGTACTAGTACAACACTACACTTAGGAATTGAATACCTTTATTAAGCCACTCACAAAAATAATACCTTAATTAATTAGCCGCGCGGCAACCTCCACCCAGCAGACAGACAAGCGCGATGCGGCGGCACGCTAAGACTGCAGGGTCGAGGAGCAAACCTTAGTGCGGCTACCACCTGAAGTTCGAACTCCACTATCCCACCATAGACCGCGATGGATGTGCTTGAATCACGCCGCCGCCGACCTCGATGGTGGAGCTCGTCCTATCTTCCGCCGTAGACCGAGGATTGACCTCCTATGACGCCGCCACTGCCCACCAACCGATGATTGACCTCTTCTCCGGTAGCCGCTGCCTAGACCACCGCCGCCATCTCTATATGCAGAGCAGCTGTTTTTTTACAGATATCCGCGGAGCGGCTATTTACACGGTATCTCACCGTAACTCAATTATATGGACAGGGTAGTACATCACATACAGTTATGTAACAGCAACCGTGTCTAACCCACGTTGTCTACTCACACAGTTTGGTGCGGAAATCATGTGTGATGTTGTAATACCCAACACAAACGACATGTACAAACAATGTGCCATATACAACATATATATAGAGCCATTAGTAGTTCCCGGTCGTTAGCTTATCTCCACAGTTTTCCCACTTGCCCCAAATCCCTACATAGCCTCCAAATTCCCTCGCGTGGCGCTGACATTGGGGGAATGCGGAAGAGTGGTGTTGATGGTTTCGGTGCGGATGCTCCTGCTCGTATTGCCGCTGAGCACTTGCCTAAGGTCATCAGAAGGCAGGTGTACTATGGATCTGAATCGTCCTGTCAGGTTCCAATCTATCCCGATCTTTTTTAGCATGTCCAAATTATAGATCCTTGCTGAATCCTTCCTGAATGACCCCCCACCCACCGCCCGGGAAAGCGATATGCCACCGGATCCGGAGCTTGACTCCAGACTCCCGCAACACAAGTTCAACTCCAAGTTTTGTGCCACTGAGAAGTACCAAAAGCTGAGTTGTGTGCATGGGCACACTCCCGCTGGACGTGTATGCACAGAGGGATTCGACATTGGCAAGCGGTTTCTCAGTTGCCCCTTAGAGGTTAGTGCTAATTAAGTTCATCATTTTACTTCAGTTAATGCCACTGCTCATCCAGAATACTATTTAGCATTGGCAGGGATATCAGGATTGTGCCTTTGTTAAATGGATGGATGAAGAATCGCATGGCAGGGCTCGGAGTGTTATCACCAAGCTCGCAGAAGATAACATAAAGCTGAAGAAGATACTGGCTGATCTGGAATGTACAATTAGTACGATGAAGCAAGAAAGAATCAATCACATGCAACAGATGAAGGCAAGAGACAAGAAGGAACCAGCATGTGTAGTTGTGGTTGTCGCATTAGCCAGGTTCTATGCGCTGTTTGCAATGATGATTAGGGGTTTTGTTTGACAGTATTGCTAAAGCACATCTAGATGTGCTCTAAGTAATGCACATCTAGGTCCTATGCCATTGATGTTACGTGAAGATTCATGCAGATATTTTTCTTTGTCTTTTTTCTTTTCCTTTCCAGTTTGATTATTACTGGCTTTATCAATAAGAAGAGCTCAGTGTCTTGCTTGCCAACTGTCCAAATCCGTTCGTGCCGGTACCGGTGCATAATCCCAAAACTCGTTCCTTGTTTTTGTCAAGAAAAAGGAAACCAGCCAAATAGCCAATAGGAGTCCTGCGCAACCCCGGGAATTTGGAGCGACTGGGTACAAATAATTGCGGTTGATTATATCAGCGGTTAGATAATACGTCAACCCCCGCTTCAAGCCCCGCTTCAATTGGCAGTTCCTCTTCTCTGCATACCCCACTTAAGTGTGCACCATCTTCATCGTCCCCGGCAGGCCATGCTACACACTTTCACACACTCTGCAGCCATGTCGTGCGATAGCGAGGACGATAGTCCAACTTCCTTGCTCACGAAGACCTAGGGCATTTTGAGGAAGCCCATTATTGGAATATACAAGCCAAGTTCTATAATGAAAATTTCCCACTAGTATATGAAAGTAACAACATAAGAGACTCTCTATCATGAAGATCATGGTGCTACTTTGAAGCACAAGTGTGGTAAAAGGATAGTAGCATTGTCCCTTCTCTCTTTTTCTCTCATTTTTTTGTTTTTTTAATTTGGGACTTCTCTTTTTTATGGCCTCTTTTTTCTCATTTTTTTCGTCCGGGGTCTCATCCCGACTTGTGGGGGAATCATAGTCTTCATCATCCTTTCCTCACTGGGACAATGCTCTAATAATGATGATCATCACACTTTTATTTACTGACAACTCAAGAATTACAACTCAATACATAGAACAAGACATGACTCTATATGAATGCCTCCGGCGGTATACCGGGATGTGCAATGACTCATGAGTGACATGTATGAAAGAATTATGAACGGTGGCTTTGCCACAAATACAATGTCAACTACATGATCATGCAAATCAATATGACAATGATGAAGCGTGTCAAAATAACGGAACGGTGGAAAGTTGCATGGCAATATATGTCGGAATGGCTATGGAAATGCCATAATAGGTAGGTATGGTGGCTGTTTTGAGGAAGGTATATGGTGGGTTTATGGTACCGGAGAAAGTTGCGCGGTACTAGAGAGGCTAGCAATGGTGGAAGGGTGAGAGTGCGTATAATCCATGGACTCAACATTAGTCATAAAGAACTCACATACTTATTGCAAAAATCTATTAGTTATCAAAACAAAATACTACGCACATGCTCCTAGGGGGATAGATTGGTAGGAAAAGACCATTGCTCGTCCCCGACCACCACTCATAAGGAAGACAATCAATAAATAAATCATGCTCCGACTTCGCCACATAACGGTTCACCATACGTGCATGCTACGAGAATCACAAACTTCAACACAAGTATTTCTCAAATTCACAACTACTCAACTAGAATGACTCTAATATCACCATCAACATATCTCAAAACAATTATCAAGTATCAAACTTCTCATAGTATTCAATGCACTTTATATGAAAGTTTTTATTATATCCCTCTTGGATGCCCATCATATTAGGACTAATTTCATAACCAAAGCAAATTACCATGCTGTTCTAAAAGACTCTCAAAATAACATAAGTGAAGCATGAGAGTTCAAAAATTTCTTCAACATAAAACCACCGTCATGCTCTAAAAGATATAAGTGAAGCACTAGAGCAAATGACAAACTACTCCAAAAGATATAAGTGAAGATCAATGAATAGTCGAATAATTATGCAACTATGGGAAGACTCTCTAACATTTAATAATTTCAGATCTTGGTATTTTATTCAAACAGAAAGCAAAACAAAATGAAATAAAATGACGCTCCGAGCAACACACATATCATGTGGTAAATAAAAATATAGCTCCAAGTAAAGTTACCGATGAACGAAGACGAAAGAGGGGATGCCTTCCGGGGTATCCCCAAGCTTAGGCTTTTGGTTGTCCTTGAATATTACCTTGGGGTGCCTTGGGAATCCCCAAGCTTAGGTTCTTGCCACTCCTTATTCCATAGTCCATCGAATCTTTGCCCAAAACGTGAAAACTTCACAACACAAAACTTAAAGGAAATCTTCGCGAGCTCCGTTAGTATAAGAAAATAAATCACCACTTAGGTACTGTTGTGAACTCATTATTTATTTTTATTGGTGTAATATCTACTGTATTCCAACTTTACTATGGTTCATAAACTCTATTACTAGCCATAGATGCATCAAAATAAGCAAACAACACATAGAAAACAGAATCTGTCAAAAACATAATAGTCTGTAGTAATCTGGATCAAACGTATACTTTTGGAACTCATAAAATTATCAAATAAATTTCTGGACGTGAGTAATTTATCTATTAATCATCTGCAAAAATAATTAACTAAATAGCACTCTCCAATAAAAAATGGCAGCAATTCTCGTGAGCGCTGAAGTTTCTATTTTTTTTACACCAAGATCAACAAGACTTTCCCCAAGTCTTCCAAACGGTTCTACTTGGCACAAACACTAATTAAAAAGTAAAAACTCAATCATAACAGAGGCTAGATAAATTATTTATTGCTAAACAAGAGCAAAAATCAAGGAACAAAAATAAGGTTGGGTTGCCTCCCAACAAGCGCTATCGTTTAACGCCCCTAACTAGGCATGATGATTTCAATGATGCTCACATAAAAGATAAGAATTGAAACATAAAGAGAGCATCATGAAGAATATTACTAGAACATTTAAGTCTAACCCACTTCCTATGCATAGGAATTTTGTGAGCAAACAACTTGTGGGAACAATAATCAACTAGCATAGGAAGGCAAAACAAGCATAACTTCAAAACTTTAAGCACATAGAGAGGAAATTTGATATTATTGCAATTCCTACAAGCATATGTTCCTCCCTCATAATAAATTTCAGTAGCATCATGAATTAATTCAACAATATAACCAGCACCTAAATCATTCTTTTAATGATCTACTTGCATAGAAATTTTACTACTACCTGCATAAGCAAAATTCTTCTCTTTCAGAATAGTGGGAGTGTCATAAGAGACTCGAATACTATAAATTGTTTCCACATTGAAAGGGTAATGTTCAGAAAAAGGGTAATCATAACCATGACAATTATTATAAATATAATCATCACTACTTTTTATAGCATATGTCTCATCACAATAATTATCATAAGTAGCAACTTTGTTCTCATCATAATCGATTGAAACCTCTTCCAAGATAGTGGAATCATCACTAAATAAAGTCATGACCTCTCCAAATCCACTTTCATAATTATCATAATAAGATTCAACATCCTCCAAAATAGTGGGATCATTACTTCCTAAATTTGACACTCTTCCAAACCCACTTTCATCAATATAATCATCATAAGTAGGAGGCATGCTATCATCATTACAAATTTGCATATCAAAACTTGGGAGACTAAAAATATCATCTTCATTAAACGTAGCATCCCCAAGCTTGGGACAAACATTAATTGTAGCAAATATATTCTCAAGAACATCATCTTCATCAAACATAGCATCCCCAAGTTTGGGCCTTTTCATAGCATAAGCATAATCACCCTCATCATTAATAGTATGGATAGCACCAATAGTATAGCAATTATCACATTCTTCCAAGCAAGTGCCAAAAAGATTTTCAAGATCATAAGAAGTATCATTATCTTCCCAATCATAATCATGACAACAAGTGATAGGTATAACGAGATCATCATCAAGTGCATCATCTTCCATAATTATATTTTCATGAGGCACAACAGTAATAGGAGCATCATTATTTGGGAGAGATATCTTTTTACCTCTCTTCCTTTTTCTTTTCTTCTTCTTCACCACATCATGTGTGGGTTCAATCCTCTTTTTGGAGCTCCTTATTAATGAGATTGGTTGAATAGAAGGCTCCTCCTCGTTACCTAATTCATCATAAGAAATAATAGGAGGATATTAGAAAGTCTCTTCCCTTTCGTTAGTATTCTCTTCATCTTCTATTTGTTTTGTTTTCTCTATATAATTGGCAATATAAGGATTTCCAATGCAATTCACCGCACAATACATATAAATTTCTTCTAGATCAATATCGAGGAATTTCTCGAGGTTATATTCTAGAATAATCTTGAGTTTGACGTTTCATTTCTTCATAACCCAAAAGCAAACTAAGTTCATTATAATGTGCAAGGGAAATCAAGTCATCACAATTTTTGGACACGATTCGATCATGAAACAATTTGCATTTGATATTTAAATGACCATGTTCATTGCAAAGTTCACAAGTATGGCTAAGAAATTTTAAATTTTAAGCACTAACATTTAGCCTTTCTTTCAACCATTTAGTTTCTAAATGCTTATGCCTCTTGCAATATCTATCTTCCCTAATTGGTGTGTACTTGCAAACTCTATGCACTCCACAAAAATCGACATGCTTATAAGAGACATTCTCATCATGACTAGTGCAATCATCATTAGTACTATGGATATTCAAAGAGTTCATACTAATAACATTGCAATCATGCTCATCATTCAAAGACTTTGTGCCAAACATTTTAAGACATTCTTCTTCTAACACTTTGGCACAATTTTCCTTTCCATCATACTCACGAAAGATATTAAAAAGATGAAGTGTATGAGGCAAACTCAATTCCATTTTTTTGTAGTTTTATTTTATAAACTAAACTAGTGCTAAAACAAGAAACAAAAAGATTAAATTGCAAGATCTAAAGATATACCTTCAAGCACTCACCTCCCCGGCAACGACGCCAGAAAAGAGCTTGATGTCTACTATACAACCTTCTTCTTGTAGGCTTTGTTGGGACTCCAAATGCGGAGGTTTGTAGGACAATAGCAAATTTCCCTCAAGTGCATGACCTAAGGTTTATCAATCCATAGGAGGCATAGGAGGAAGATGGTCTCTCTCAAACAACCCTGCAACCAAATAACAAAGAGTCTCTTGTGTCCCCAAGACACCCAATACAATGGTAATTTGTACAGGTGCACTAGTTCGGCGAAGAGAAGGTGATACAAGTGCAATATGGATAGTAGATAATTGTTTTTGTAATCTGAAAATATAAAAACAGCAAGGTAACTAATGATAAAAGTGAGCACAAACGGTATTGCAATGCTAGGAAACAAGGCCTAAGGTTCATACTTTCACTAGTGCAAGTTCTCTCAACAATAATAACATAATTGGATCATATAACTATCCCTCAACATGCAACAAAGAGTCACTCCAAAGTCACTAATAGCGGAGAACAAATGAAGTGATTATGGTAGGGTACGAAACCACCTCAAAGTTATCCTTTCTGATTGATCTATTCAACCAACACAAAGTACTTCAAAGAGTGCCCCAAAGTTTCTACCGGAAAGTCAAGAAGAAAACGTGTGCCAGCCCCTATGCATAGGTTCATGGGCGGAACCTGCAAGTTGATCACCAAAACATACATCAAGTGAATCATGTCATATCCCATTGTCACCACAGATACACACATGCAAGACATACATCAAGTGTGCTCAAATCCTTAAAACTCAATCCAATAAGATAACTGCAAAGGGAAAACTCAATCCATTACAAGAGAGTCGAGGGGGAGAAACATCATAAGATCCAACTATAATAGCAAAGCTCGCGATACATCAAGATCGTAACACCTCAGGAACACGAGAGAGAGAGAGAGATCAAACACATAGCTACTAGTACATACCCTCAGCCCTGAGGGAGAACTACTCCCTCCTCGTCATGGAGACCACCGGGATGATGAAGATGGCCACCGGAGAGGGATTCCCCCTCCGGCAGGGTGCCGGAACGGATCTAGATTGGTTTTCGGTGGCTACGGAGGTTCTGGCGGTGGAACTCCCGATCTATTATACTCCCCGAAGTTTTTAGGGTATATGGATATATATATAGGAGGAAGAAATACGTCAGGGGGCCCACGAGGGGCCCAAGAGTGTGGAGGGCACACCTACGGGGGGTGGGCACGCGCCCCCTGCCTCGTGCCTTCATCGTTGCTTCCCTTACGTACACCCCAAGTCTTCTGGATTGCTTCCGTTCCAAAAATAAGTTCCGTGAAGTTTCAGGTCAATTGGACTTCGTTTGATTTTCCTTTTCTATGATACTCTAAAATAAGGAAAAACATAAACTGGCACTGGGCTCTAGGTTAATAGGTTAGTCCCAAAAATCATGTAAAATAGCATATAAATGCATATAAAACATCCAAGGTTGATAATATAATAGCATGGAACAATAAAAAATTATAGATACGTTAGAGATGTATCATGTAACCAACCAGAATCACTTATCATAAGACACGTTTGACTTGGTAGTGTGATATAGGTTACATCTCACATTCTTATCTTGCTTGTACTACTTCTAATTTGTTGAAATGGCACTGATGACGAGACATTTTTAACTTGGTAGAGTGATATTCGTTGCATCTTTCATATGGTGTCTAGCTTTCATTGTTTCTAATTTGTCAAAATGCCTTGTCCTTAGTTTACACATCATAAGTCGTGAATATGCAATGGCACTAATGACGAGAGACCTTTAACTTGGTAGTGTGATGTTTTTTGCATCTTGTATATGCTTTAGTTCTTGTACTGCTTCACATTTATTTAAACGCTAGTTATGCCTTCCATTGCATTGCTTCACATTTCTTGTACTGGTTCACATTTTTTTAAATTTAGTGAAATGTGTTTTGCTTAGTTTACACATCATAGTTCTGTTTATATCATGTCGTCCTATTTTTTATACATATTACATCCTCCTATCACGTGGTTGTCTAATATCAAAGTACTGTTCATCTGTATCACGCATCAATTTGTTCTGAAGAACTAAATTGTTATTCCTTTTTCTTGTCGGCTTGACTTAACATGGCACAGAGAAAGAGGAAGGGACACAGAATGACAGTTGATGGTGTTAGTACTAAGGACACATGGAAAGTGGACCGGAAGAATCCGGCAGATTCTGTTGGTACTGATGGTGCAATAGAAGGTCAAAGTCCAATGGAAAATTGTACAAACGGGGCATCCCATGCTTCAAATAGAAACAAATAGCTGCCACCACACAAGCAGAGACATCCTTAGTTGTTGCAACACCTTCCATAGTACCACCAGCTGGCCGAGTTACTCGTTTGTCAACTCAGCTAGCAGCATGTTCCCAAGCTCCCTTGCCACCTGACACTACTTTCGAAGCACTCTTGACACAAGACGAGTTGGCAAGATCAGATGAGCTTTGTGAGCTTCAATAGCAAGAAGGTAGTTGCTGGAGTCAAATTACAATTACATGCTTCTTTATATGTAATCTCACAGTTTGATGTACACTAACACTTCCTATGTTCGTTGTTGGACTAACACCTAGGCGCAAGAGGAAACAAACATCAGCGATAATGCTCGATAGGTTAACTAAATCTAGAGGAGGAAGAATGGAGATCCGTTTTGAGGCAGGTTTAAAAAGGCCACGTGATGCTACAGAGTCAGCCAAGTTAGTATTAGAGGCAGCGGTTGCCGTTAGGTGTCATGTACATATCCTCCCAACATGGATTCAGTACAGGAATGACAAAGACGAAACCCAGTTCATCACCTTCCTCAACCATTTATCTATAAGTATGGTTATGTATGTAAACTAGTAATATGATCTTGCTCTATCCCATAATTTCTAGGTTGTTGATAATGAGACTCCCATAATTTTCAATAGATGATTTTCAAGTTGGATAGCCAAGATGATGCAACCACACAAGCTTGCAACCATGTTTTCAAGTCTGCTCTGCGACAGTATCGGTATAACTTGAGGAAAACACACTTTGAAGGCAAGGCTAACAGTGAACTTGCCCAAATATCTCTAGTGGAAAATATATCGGATGAAGGCTAGAGAGGCCTCATTAAACACTTGTCTGATCCAAAGTATCAGGTACATTATATATATGTGATCATATCACATGTTGAAGTCCTATTTACGCATGTGTCTCACAAATCTATCTTCCTGTAGGTGAACTATTCAAAGAACAAGGCCAACCGTACGAAAGTGAAATTCCAAAAAACGACATGATCTCGTAGCTGTATTGCACACTGTGAGGCTCTTGTAATTAGCTGATGTTTCACTCTTTTCGTTGTACCATATTATCAGATCTATATTGAATTGTTCCAAATGCGGAGGAAAGCCTGCAAGGACCAAAAAGTACCTAAACCAAATGTTGTGGAAATCTTCAAGGACTGTCACACCAGCAAGATGAAGGGCATGACTACACCAGTCAATGCCGATGTTTTAAATCTTTAATCATCATGCCTTTTAGCTACTACTTACTCTGACTTGTGCATTGAATTGCATGGTTTGTGGCCAATAACTCTTTTAAATTTTATACAGAATTGTCTTAGCGTATCATTGCACCTTACAAGGTTTAAAAGAGAGGAGTGATGTTCCTTTGATCTTGATCTATAATCTAGTTCCTTGCTGGACTTGCCCACACAACATTACAACTACCTGTTTGTCTATTCTCAATTGTTTTGTGATATGAACGATGTCATACTATGCTTACCGTATTATAAACTTTGTCTCTTTATCCTTAGTTGTCAATAAAATGTGAAGAAATAGACAAGACATTAGACATGCTACATGGTCATATGTTTGGAACCTGGTTTTACTATGTACTTTGCAGTAAAATACAACTAATATTTTACATGGGTTCACCAGAATAAGTTCTGTATATAGACCAAAGCTATTTTTCTTCGTTTTGCTGCCTCCTTAATATCTTCTGTTCTGGTACTACTAATGTAAAAACTCAACTTTTCAGCAAGCTATGGAAAAAATGCTGGAACCGCCACCTTCTGAAGGTGACGAGGCAACTATAACCGCAATGTCACCTCTGGTTGCACTGCGTCAGTACTTGGTCACTAACAATGCCAAAAGCACGTTCTTGCATAATAATGGGTTGGTTGTTAAGGCAATCTCGTCCAAACTGCCTCATGATCAAGATATGAAAGCTCAAAACAATGTTATATCTGCGCTCCAAATACAAGTCCATTCCCTAACAGAGACCCGTTCTGAAACAAGGACATACATTGTTCGATGTCGTCAAGATATGCATGGTTTTGAAACCAGACTATCAGACATTTTCTATTTTTTCAGGAGCCTAGGAGAAATGAAGGCGAAGGGTGCTCCATTGGACAATACATCATGAAAACGTAACAGTCAGGTCAAATGAACTGAGCTCCTGAACTTCTGGTGGTGCATTTATTTGCCAGACTATTAACTTTTATACCAACCTTCCTTTTGTTTTATGTTGTAACTTGTTTTGTTGCGATACAAAATTTGTTCTTAACGTGCAGCCACCAGCTGAAGAAAACAATAAGCCATTTCTGTATAGTGCAGGGTGTTCCCTATTTTGCACTGGTGGCGATCTTTGATGCCCAGTGGATGCAATCTGTACAATCACATTAATACCCTAGCGTTAGTTTCAGGCTTATTTATTTCCTAGTCTTCTTTTTTCCTGGCTTGCTAGTGGCCGCAACAACCATGGGCCATATACGGACCATGGTAACCTTGACCCCGCAACAAGCCGTAGGATCCATGGGCCTCCTACGGGCCATCGGATAAATGGGCATCCAACGGACCATAGAATCGATGGGCCTCGGGCCGTCGGATAAATGGGTCCACATGGGCCGTAAATGGGCGTAATTGGTATAGGCCCAGCACGGTAACGGGCTGTTAACAGGCCAGAGGACAGCAAAGGCTTAATTCTGTCACATGCATAACAGGTCGTTAATGGGCCAGAATATAGGACGGGTTGGAAATGGTGCAACGAGTTAACAGGCGACAAACGGGCCGATTCTTGCCATGGGCCAAATTTGGCCCATTAGGGGAACAGGCCAGTAACAGGCCAGAAGTAATTGAGGGCCGAAAAGGAGCCCAAGAATGTATGGGCCATCAGTAGGCCGAAAGCTAATACGAGCCAGAAACGGCCCATGTGAGACCAAGAAATTTACCATTCATTATGGGCTAGAGTCACCGTGGGCCACTAAAGGGCCTAAAGTTACGAAAGGCCTGATATGGGCCGAAAGACATCGTGGCCATACATGGGCCGAAAGTGAAATGGGCTGGTGTTATATTCAACAGCCCACATGACGTTGTTGGGTCGATTTCATGAAGGCCCTAACGGGTCGTGAATTACCCGGCCGTAAAATGGGCTATTTGCGAACAGACTGTTAACAGGTCTTTCATGGGCCAGCCCACTCACTTTTGACCAAGTCAAACAGGCCGACGTTTGTAAGCTAAATGAGCCAGTGGTGGGCCGTCGCACGTGTCAACATATCATAGGGGCCAATCTGACCTAATGACGAGCTGACACGTGTTTCCTCCAGCCAATGAGAATTTTACACATGGAAAATCCCTAATGGTCTAGGCTGCTAATGGGTTATCGGATCCAAAACCGGACCCGATAGCTTAATGGCGACCTATTACGGTAGATGCCACGTGTCGGTTACCCTTGACGAAAGCACTTCCATGACGCGCCATTTATTGGCATGGAAGTGAACACTTCCGTGATTGGTATTGTCATGGAACACTTCTACGACAAAACATGTATGACTATCTTGATTCTGTCATAAAATCGTTATGGATGTACATACATGACAGAAAAGGTGACCTACTGTGACAAACATGTATCATCACGGAAGTGTATTTTTTGTAGTGGGTATCAGTAGCCCCCAGGCGCTCGAGGGAACAGGCCCAAGATGTCCAGCCCCCAGACCGTGAACGGCCATGAGAGCGGGATGGTCTAGAGGCCCTGGGCGGGCTGGTGGATCTGCTTGGCATGCAACTGACAGGCATCGCAGGATCTTACCAGCTCGGTGGCATCATTGAGCACCGTGGGCTAGTAGAATCCGTTGCGGAACTCCTTGCCCATGAGGGTGCATGATGAAGAGTGATGCCCGCATTACCCGCCATGTATGTCGGCCAGCAGCTTACATCCCTGCTCCTGGAGATGGATCATAGAGAGACATCGTTTGGCCATTTCCAATAGAGCTCATTGTCCCAGATGCAATACGCGGTGGCCTAGCAGGCCACACGTTCTGCGTCTTCCTCCTACTCTGACAGGATGCCTTGGAGCAGGTACGCCTTGAACTCCTAGGTCTAGCACTACTCCTGAGGCTCAAGCACAAGGAGCAAGCGGGCTCCCGAGGTCGGCTACAAACTGGGGCGCTTGAGAGGGGTGCTGGGGGGAGCTCCTTGTCGGATTACGGGTTCCGGCAAACCCTTGAGGTTCGAACAGGGGGTGCGCACGAATATCTCTCTCCCCCTAGCTCACGCTCTCGCCACGATCTCAAAGCCTAGCTCGCCAAACCCGAGGAATAAGGGACACAAGAATTTATACTGGTCCGGGCCACCGTTGTGGTGTAATACCCTAGTCCAGTGTAGTGTGGTGGATTGCCTTGTAGGCTGAGGATGAACAAGTACAAGGGATAAACAGCCTCCTGAGGAGAGGTGTTCTTGAGCTCAGTGAGCTTGTATAGTGGCCTTGGTGGAATGGATCCAGTCCAAGATAAGATACCTCCCTTCGGTAGTGGCTAGTCCTATATATAGAGGCCGAGGTCCTCTCCCAAAACATTGGGCGAGAAGGGATCCCACAATGGCCAATTTGAAGGGGGACAACTAGTACAAGTTATCCCAACAAAAGGTGGCCTTCGCCTGCCAAAGAATATGGTGGTGACACCGTCGTGGGCTCCGTGGTGACCTCCGTCCTATCATCCTGCTGGTCTTGGCCTCGTTGCACCAATATGGAAACCTTTGCCCGATGCCTCGGGACTCCTCGCCAGCGCTTCCCCCTTTAGTGCCAAAGAGGCAACGAGTACTCTGCGCCTGCTGGCACCTGCCTAGCCTTGGTCATCATGGCTCACGTCATGCAAACCTTGCTAGGTGCCCCTTGCATAGATCTCTTCGCCCCTCGGGAGCCAGCCTAGGGAGGCCGCCCCTGAAGAGGTCTTGTGTCATCGACCTCACGAGGATTGGCCCCTCTCGAGGGTCTTTAGTGGTTGTTGACGAAGATGGGTCGTACCAGGATGCTGGTGGAGCCATGCCCTGGGCCGCAGGCAGGGAAGTCTGGGTACCCCCGTTCCTAGGACACCAACAGTAGCCCCCGGGCCCAAGGCGCGCTCATACTTGGCTTCACGGTGAAGCCAGGGGTCAAGTGCGGAGGGCCGCGGGCCCCAATGGCCTGCAAGCTCGATCTAAGCATGGCGACTGATGGGATGTGGGCGCCTCCACTTCCCCCATGCAGTCTTGATTTCTGCTTGGCTAGGCAACTACTGTCGTCTTCATAGCTCCACCTCCTTTATAGGCAAAACTCTCCGCCGCTCCCTCATTTTTCGGAAGGCAGCGGATCTCTTCCCCCGGTCCAATCTAACACCAACTCCCCACTCCGCCATGGAGCAAAGCCGGAAGAAGAAGGGAAAGAAGGAGTCCCGTACCTCAGCCCCACATTGCCGGTCTTCGATCCAGCCATCAAATGGTTGATGGTGCTCAACCAAGAGGCGATGGCCAAGGCGCGCCAGGCGCTTGCCACTGGTTTCAATTAGTGGGGGCGATGGTGGCCTGGCCTGTTTCCCATGCCGAAGTTGATAGGATAGCCACCGGGGTCCCCATCCATCTTCGCGCCCTCTGGGCAGGCTTGATTCCCCCCTTCTCCAATTTCTTTAATGTGGTGCTCTCGCATTACCAGATCAACGTATTGCATCTCGATCCCCAATCCATCATCCTCCTTGCTGTCTTTGCCTTCGTCTACAAAGCCATGGTGGGCATTGCCCCTTCCGTGGCCCTGCTTCGCCACTTCTTCTCATTGCACCTGACAGATCTGTCGGTGTTCTGGGAACGGGGGTCCCCAGACTTGCCTTCCTGCGGCCCACGGCATGGCTGAGCCAGCAGGCCGTCCGGCCCATCTTCATCAACGAAGCATCCAAGACCCTCGCGAGGGTCCGAGCCTCGCGTGGCAGACGACACAAGACCTCCTATGGAGTGGCCTAGCTAGGCAGGCTCACGAGGAGCGGAGATATCAAGGCGAGGCAAACCTCACGAGGCTCTCGAGACGTGAGCCATGACGATCAACACCAGGCGGGCCCCAGGCGGGCGCTAGTGCGCGCAGCGTCCTTGTTTCCTCTTTGGTGCAAAGGGGGCAAGCGCAGCCGCAGAGTACCGAGGCATTAGGCAAAGGTTGCCATTTTTGTGCTACAAGACCATGAACAGAAGGACGGCAAGATGGAGGTCATCGTGGAGCCCAAGACGGTATCACCCCAGAGCCTTTCACAGGCGCAGACTACCTTTTGTCAGGATAGCTTGTACTAGCTGCCCCCCTTCAAATTAGCCCACCATTGTTGGCTCCCTTCCCGCTGAATATTTGGGAAGAGGACCAGGGCCTATATAAGTAGAGCTAGCCCCCATAGTAAGGAGAGAGAGACTCATCGGACCCAGAGATACACACAAGACCGAAAGCACAAGAGCACCTCAACCTCAGGAGGCTGTTCTTCCCCTTGTATTGTTCATCATCAGCCCAAGAGGCAATCCACCACCACCACACTGGAGTAGGGTATTACACCACAACGGTGGCCCGAACCAGTATAAACCCCGTGTCTTTCTATGCTGTGAGTTCGTCGAGTTCGTCCGCAAGATCTTAGCGAGCTAGAGCGTAGATCAGTAGGAGGGAAAGACTCCGCGCGCACCCCAGTGTTCGAACCATAAGGGTTTGCCGGAATCCCACATCTGACATTTGGCGCGCCAGGTAGGGGTGCGCCATAATTTCCCTTACCGTCTGTCTGTCGCTCTGTCATCTCCATGTCGGACGCTCGCTGTGCTCGAGATGAGCGTCGGGCTTCCCTCGCCGCCCGCGTCGCTCAGACGACTCCCGTCGGCGGGCCACCTCGTCGTTCTCCGTCCCCCGCCGCCAACGCTGCCACCAGCCCGGTGGGGAACGAGCAGCAAGCGTCCTTGCAGCATCCTTCGGTGTGGCAGGACGGCCGCACCGCTACTCCATCACTCACCCCTGCTGGTTCTTCGTCCCACGCGCACCGCGCTCCCATGGAGGCACGGGCCGTGCTCATCATAGCGAACGAGCTCCTGCATTACCGCCCCGTTGACGACCTCTATGAGGAGTGGCTCAACCGCGTCGCCAAGCTCGTCCATGCCACAGGGAGCTCTCCGACGCTATCCTACTCTCTGCCTCCCCCTCAACCAGCCGCGGGCGACGGTGCTCATGGCATGCCTCCACCGCCTCGTCCCCAAGACGGTGCCTTGGCACCAAGGCGCGCTCCTCCGCAACGTGATCCACCGTGCCCGGCGCCCGCACGTGAAGAAAGAAGCTGCCAAGAAATCCCGCGGCCGCGAGAAGCTGGACCAGCGCTCCCCGCGCCACCTCGTCAAGACCGCGTGCCGCCTACAGTGGCGCAGCATGGACCTCGCCAAGACCAAGCTCCGCCTCAGAAGCGGGCCCCGGCAACCACGGCCGGCTGCCACGCCTTCACCCTTGAGCTGCGCAACATCGCCTGGCCAGGCAAGTTCAAGCCAGATCTACCTCCTCGATACGACGGCACCGCCGACCCCGCGGAGTTCCTGCAGCTCTATGTGTTGAGCATCGAAGCGGCCAACAGCGACGGAAAAGTCATGGTGAACTGGTTTCCCATGGCTCTCAAGGATGGGGCCCGCTCCTGGCTCCTAAACCTGCAGCACGGCTCGATCTCCTCCTAGGACGAGATGCACGACTGCTTCGTCGCCAACTTCCAGGGCACTCGCGACCGCCCACCGGCCGCAGACGATCTACGCCACATCAAGCAACAACCAGGAGAGACCCTCCAGAAGTACATCCAGCGCTTCAACAACACCTGCCTCAAGATCCCCAAGGTCACGGACGAGGCCATCATCTCCGCGTTTTCCGACGGCGTCCATGACGTCAAGATGAAGGAAGAGCTGGCTATCCACGAGGAGCTTTGCACATCTCAAGAGCTGTTCAACATGGCGACCAAGTGCGCAAGAGCTGAGGAGGGGTGCCTCTCTCTCCTTGAGCTGCCAGCTATAGGAGTGGAGGAGAAGAAGGCCAAGGCCAAGGACGTGAAGTGCAAAGAGGCAGTAGTGCTCGTAGCGGAGCCCGACACCAAGCGAGGCAGAGATCAGCCCGAGTTGTCCAAGAACGGCCATCCGTTATGCGCCTTCCACAACCTGAACACCCACAACACCAGCGACTGTCAAGAGCTCAGAGCCATACGGGAAGGACGCTTCGGTCGATGCCCCGAGCGCAATGACCGGGGGTACGACCGCGGAGGAGGACGCGGAGGCGGACGCTGGGACGACCGTGGCCCGCGCCAAGAGTGGCACGACCGGCCTCGTGAGGACCGCTAGCAGGAACAACCTCGTGAGGGCACCTAGAGGGACCCGCCTCGTGAGGATCTCCCCCAGGGCAACGCCGGTCTTCCCCCGTTGCCGCCATCGAGAAGGAACGACGACCACCACCAGGACGAGGGGGCTGGGGGCTTCCAGGAGCCGCGTGCGATCGCTTGCATCTTGGGCGGTGCTCAAGGCCCAGCCTCTCAGCGCATCTTCAGACAGTTAGCTCGTGAGGTGAACGCGGTGCTCCCAAAGCTTGAGGCCATACGCCTGCTAAGGTGGTCCCAATGCGCCATCACCTTCAACTCGGTGCATCAGCTCAAGTGCGCAGCCACCGTTGGCACCCTGCCTATGTTGTGTTCCCCAGTCATCAGCAATGTGCAATTCACCAAGACTCTCATCGACGGAGGCACATGGATCAACGTCCTATCCGTCGACACGTGCGACAACCTCCAAGTGCCCTATGAGCAGCTCCAGCCAACCAAGCCTTTCTCAGGTGTGACTGACGGTTCCACCACACCGATAGGGCAGGTCCGCCTTCCTGTCACCTTCGGGGAGCACAAGAATTACCGCACCGAGCTCATCGACTTCGACGTCGTGCACATCCGCCTGCTGTACAATTTCATCCTCGGGTATCCAGCCCTGGCCAAGTTCATGGCAGTCACTCATCGCGGCTACAACGTCCTCAAGATACCGAGAAGCGGGGGAATCATCACGGTCCCATGTGAAGAAAGGGATGCGGTGTGCTCCCTTGAACACGCCTTGCAAGCCGCAGCAATCGACAACCCTGGCAGCAGAAGTGAAGGCCCTCCGGAGACCATCCCCAAGAAGAAGTTGTTGCGCCACGCAGAACCCCAAGAAGATGGCGCCGCGTCAGGAGCCTTGTCAGGATCAGCACCCGCTCCAGGGGCGCCACCCTCCACCGCATAGGAAAGCGCGCCCAGCGTCCTCCTTAGGCAGGACTCGGGGGCTCTCTTCTGGAGAGCCTCGGACCTTGTCAACCTCACGAGGGAGGCGCTTGGGAACTAATTGGAAGCGTGCTTCACGGCACACTTTCCTCAGGAGAGCACAAGGCAAGGAGGGCCCACCGCTCATGAGTTCATCATCGAGACTACCCAAGAGCTACAAGACGCAAGAGCCATGTGCGGCCACAGCCGCTCACAAGGCGCAGCCCCCCATCTAGGCGAGGATGCCGGGCTACGTGTCTGCATCGACATCCCAGGGCTCAACAGGGCCGCATCTCAGGAGCGCTTCTGGCCTTCGAGTGCAGGTCGTTGCGAGGGCCCACCACACAGCTACGTTAGCATGCCCTTCGTCTTGCCGAGCGTGGCATCGGCTTACTAACGCAACCTACAGCGTGTGCTGGTGGCTTAGGAGGCCAGGTAACACGCCGTCCTGGAAGAGATGGAGACGGTCTTTAGGGAACCTCCTGAGCCCCCAGAGCCTCCTGAGGCTCAGGGTCCCTAAGGCTCATGAGGATCCATTCCATCAACGCGTGGCTTCAGCTGCACCAACTCTACTTCGTCTATAGAACCAGGTGACATCTTCCAAGTTCATTTAAGCTGGGAGCGCCCCTCGGGCTGCATTATTCCCAGCCACACGGGGTCTGTCCCTATGGCATGTATCCCTTTTGCTTAAGTCTTTAGCTTACCTTGCTGGAGGCGCCCCTCGGGCTGCATCATCCCCAAGCCGCTCGGGCCAGACCCGGTGGCATATATCTTCCTGCATTTATCCAAGTCGATCTGCTCTTCATGCTTAACCTGCCGACGGCTATCGCCTGCTCGGTTGCCGCCTGCCGCAGGTCTGTTTATCCCATGCAACCCGCTTGCACGTTAAAAGGGGGGCTCTTGAGCATCGTGACTCAGGATCTCTTACTGGCTCTCCAGCCCTCACCCCCTGGCCTTGACCACGGCATTGCGACCTGGCATACCAGCGGCGGCTGAGCTCGCTCGAGGGCCGGGACCTGAGGACATAGAGTGCTTGCATCTAACCGCCTTGCAGGGACACACAGTCACCAAGACTCAAGACCAGGCGCAACCCACCTTGAGGTAGGGCCTCGTGAGTCTCGCGCTAGCTCACGAGTGCCCAGATACACCTCGCAGCCCTGCCGTGCAAGCCACATGTCAGGGCGGGGCTATACACACCCCGGGGGCCCCTCCCGGAGGGGGGGCCATCCCACGCCCAAGTGGAAGCTCCATGCTCCGCGCTGGCTGTCGACACCGCCGAGGAGCGGCTATTCCCGTGCACAAGCAGAAGCACTATGCTACGCGCTGGTGATAAACAACTTAGGGTGACCCCACGGTCGCACCAACCTCAGGAAGCCCAGAGCTCAGCGCCCAGCCTCACCACGATGCCTCCCCTCGGGAGAGTCGTGCGAGGGGGCTGGGCACGGGGGCTGCGCTCGGGTCACGCCCAAGTGCACACCACCCAACCAGGTCCCCCGGACCTGGGTGTCACGCGCCCCTCCCGAGGCCTCGGCTAGGGCAGGTATGGAAATTGTTTGAATGTCAAGGGGGACTCTTGAGCATCGCGACTCAGGAGCCTCATTGGTCACGTATGTAACGCCCCGAGACCGTTGCACCAGGTGTCTTCCAGTCATTCGCTGTTGTTGCCTTGTCATTTGTTTGTGTGTCATGCATTTCATATCATGTCATCATGTGCATCGCATTTGCATACGTGTTCGTCTCATGCATCCGAGCATTTTCCCCGTTGCCCATTTCTCAATCGGACACTCCTATGTCCTCCGGCGTCTCCTTTTGCCTCTTTTCGTGTGCGGGTGTTAAACATTCTCAGATTGGACCGAGAGTTGCCAAGCGGCCTTGGTTTACTACCGGTAGACCGCCTGCCAAGTTTCGTGCCATTTTGAGTCGGTTTGTTACTCCAACGTTTAACCGAGGAACCGTAAAGGCCTCGTGTGTGTTGCAGCCCAACACCCCTCCAAAGTGGCCCAAAACCCATCCAAACCCCCTCCATCCTCTCGGTCGTTCGATCACGATCGCGTTGCCGAAAACCGCACCTCATTTGGACTCTCCTAGCTCCCTCTACATATATATATGTGTGCCTCCCCGAAAATTCACGGATGAACCCTAGCCTTCCTCTCCCTCGCGCCGCCGGACAATTTTCCCGCCGACGGACATGTCCGCCGTCACCGTCCGGCCACTCAGGGGCCGCCATGTGTCTCGCCGGAGACCCCCAGCCACCGCGGCCCGCGGAGCCCGTCGCGGGCCCACGCAGGCCCAGATCCCGCCTCCTCCTGGCCCGTGGCGCACCCGCTCCTTTGCCCTGCGCGGCGAGGCGCGCCTCGCC
>NC_057809.1:246601888-246645086 GCF_018294505.1 Triticum aestivum
GGAGCTACCCCGGCCGCCGCCCTCCGCCGCCTTGCTCGTCTGCCGGCCGCAGCTCGCCGCTCCTCGCCGTCCCGTGCGCCGTGCGCCGTCCGCTCGCTGGAGTTCACCTCACCGGAGAAGACCACGGCTCGCCGGACTTCTCGAGCTCGTCGGAGCCGTTCCGCGCCAGATCTGGGCGGGTGGATGAGATCCACCCGTCCCCCGATCCAAACACCACCGTCCCACGAACCGGATCCATCCCGTCCTGGATCTCCCCATCCTCGTTGATTTTTCCAGAGGGTATAAATTTCTTCTAAGTCTTTTCCGAGTGATATTGTATGCCCCTGTTCATCGCATCATAACTTCATCACCGCTGCTCCGATTCATGCGTGTGGCATACCAAATTGTTCGTTAGGATGTCCTCTTCATTTCATTCCATTGCACCATGCTTGTTTGAGTCCATCTTGATGCCCTAATTGCTGTTGCAAGAGTGCTATAAAATGTTAGGTGTTGATTCTTATCAGTTTATGAGCATTTGTCATTTTTGCCATGATCATTGTGTGCTGCATATGGGCATGAGCTCCACATGTGTTTTGTTATATGCCATGCCATCTTTACAGGGGAGTATGACATGTATTTTTGTGATCATTGTGGTGACTAGCACAAGCATGCAAAGTAGCTCTCGTGATGTTGCTGATTTCAAAGACTTAGATTTTCACTAAGTCTTTGTCTGCTGTTATTTTTATGCCACGTATTCATGTTGCTACAGAGTGATCCATGCCTCTTTTGAGCATGTTCAGTAAGGATGATTTTGAGATATTGTTATGTTCTATCCATACATGTCTTTGTTTGCAATTATGGAGTACAGTATTATGACTCAATCTTGCTCTACTTTTGCTATAAAATTTTCCTGACAGATTGTTTACGTGTTAATCAATTTTGCCAAGGTTGTTGTAGTTGATCCATGCATGCTATGAGATTGTTCTTGCCATGTTTAGCTTCTTGAGCATGTCTTCTTGTTGGTAGTATGCTTAGATTGTCATGCAATGCCTTGTGTTGAGTGCATCGAGCTCGCAAACATGCCTTCATAATTTATGTTTTTGCCACGTCCAGTTTTCTGCTAAGTCTGAATCTGTTAATGAAACTTGCTATGTTTACATGGGTGCCTTTATAGTTTCTGATCCTTTTTGGCTTATGGTCAGTAAGGGACTTTTCTTATATACTTTGAGTAGTTTCATGCCATGCCTTGTATTGCTATGATATTCCTGTAGCATGTTGTTATCTTGCTCTAAACATTGCTTCCTGATGTTAATTCCTGACATGTTATTTTCATGAAGTCTGACATGTTGTGATCTTTTGCACTTTTGTCATGCTTGTTTGAACCTGCTATTGTGTGATTTAGCCGTAGCTCAGTGTTCATCTTTTGTCAAGCATCTTGAGTGGATCACTGCCATGTGGTTTGTTGCTATGTTGGAGTGCAGTAGCTTAGTTTCTTGTTGCATTCTAGATGGATTTGTGTTGTTAATTGCAGAATTGTGCCACTATTGTTTTGTTTGCCATTTCCAAACCATGCATCCGATTCCGGTGATCTCTATATCGATTTCGACTGTAATCATCCCATCTTTCCAGTGGCACTCTTGGTTTGCCAAGTTGAGGCCTGATTCAATCTTTTCCTTCCGGAGCTCGCATATGCATTGCATTTCACATCCCGCATATCATGCCATGTTTTGCACCATGTTGCTTGCGCATTGCACCGTGGTTGATTGTCGTTTCCTTTGCTAGTGTTCTTGCCTTGGGTAGAGCCGGGAGACGAGTTCGTGTTCGAGGTACCCATTGAGTATGCCTACGAGGCTCAAGTTTTCGTCTTCTCGAAGAACTTTGCAGGCAAGATGACCATACCCTCGAAATCACTTCTATCTTTGCCTGCTAGTTGCTCGTTCTATTGCTATGCCTATGTTGTGATACCTACCACTTGTTGTATCATGCCTCCCATATTGCTAAGCCAAGCCTCTAACCCACCTTGTCCTAGCCAACCGTTGTTTTGGCTATGCTACTGCCTTGCTCAGCCCCTCTTATAGCGTTGTTTGTTGCAGGTGAAGATTGGAGTTTGTTCCTTGGTGGAACATGGATTTTGTTGGGATATCACAATATATATTATTTAATTAATGCATCTATATACTTGGTAAAGGGTGGAAGGCTTGGCCTTATGCCTGGTGTTTTGTTCCACTCTTGCCGCCCTAGTTTCCGTCATACCGGTGTTATGTTCCTTGATTTTGCGTTCCTTATGCGGTTGGGTTATAATGGGAACCCCTTGACAGTTCGCCTTGAATAAAACTCCTCCAGCAAGGCCCAACCTTGCTTTTACCATTTTCCACCTAAGCCTTTTTCCCTTGGGTTATGCAGACTCAAGGGTCATCTTTATTTAAACCCCCGGGCCAGTGCTCCTCTGAGTGTTGGTCCAAACTAGAGCACCGTACAGGGCCATCCCTTGGCAACTTGGGTTACATCGGCTCCTATATGCTTGGCTTATCCGGTGTGCCCTAAGAACGAGATATGTGCAACTCCTATCGGGATTTGTCGGCACAACAGGTGGTCTTGCTGGTCTTTCTTTACCATTGTCAAAATGTCTTGTAACCGGGATTCCGAGACTGATCGGGTCTTCTCGGGAGAAGGAATATCCTTCGTTGACCGTGAGAGCTTGTGATGGGCTAAGTTGGGACACCCCTGCAGGGTTTTGAACTTTCGAAAGCCATGCCCGCGGTTATGGGCAGATGGTATTTATTAATGTCCGCTTGTAGAGAATTTGACACTTAACTTAATTAAAATGCATCAACCGCGTGTGTAGCCGTGATGGTCTCTTCTCGGCGGGGTCCGGGAAGTGAACACGGTATTGGAGTTATGCTTGAAAGTAAGTAGTTTCAGGATCACTTCTTGATCACTTCTAGTTCACGACCGTGCCTTGCCTTCTCTTCTCGCTCTCATTTGCGTAAGTTAGCCACCATATATTCTAGTGCTTGCTGTAGCTCCACCTCACATATCTTTTCCTACCCATAAGCTTAAATAGTCTTGATCGCGAGGGTGTGAGATTGCTGAGTCCCCGTGACTCACAGTTTACTTCCAAAACCAGTTGCAGGTGCCGTTGATACCCGTGCAAGTGACGCAACCGAGCTCAAGGAGGAGCTTGATGAAGATCGTGTGCGTTGAGTTGTTTCGTTTCCAGTTGATCAGTAGTGGAGCCCAGTCGGGGCGATCAGGGATCTAGCATTGTGGGTGGTCTTCTTTTATTTTGGTTCCGTAATCGGACCTTGATTGTATCTGGATGATGTAATGCTATATTCATGTATTGTGTGAAGTGGTGATTGTAAGCCAACTCTGTACCTCTTTCTTATTCAGTACATGGGATGTGTAAAGATTACCCCTCTTGCGACATGCCTACAATGCAGTTATGCCTCTAAGTCGGGCTCCGACACGTGGGAGATATAGCCGCATTGTGGGTGTTACAAGTTGGTAATCAGAGCCTTCCCTGACTTAGGAGCCCCCTGCTTGATCGAATCGCTGGCGTTGTTGAGTCTAGAAAAAATGTTTTGAGCCTTTTAGGATTATATATATCGGGGAGTAGGATTTTTTTTACTCCTCAGTACCTTCATCACTCTGGTGAGGCATCCTGACGTAGAGTTTTGACTCTTCTCTTCTCAAATCTCATTAAAAAAATTTAGGATCACGCAGGTGTCTTGGAATTGTTCCGATGGTTTTGTGATGAGAACATTGTTCTTGGTCCCTCCTGACATTTAGGGGTTGTGGCAGTGTCCCGGGGAGATGAGCTCCGAGGTGTTGTCATCACAATTTTATCGTTGCAGTTCTGGAATATCCGAGTTTCGCCGACATCAAAAATCTCTTTTATGCAGTTGTTGGTGAGAAAACCTCAACGCCACCCAGTACTAGGGCGGGAGTTCGGGAGTATTGCCATAACTCCTATAACGGATGCTTTTCGAAGGCTGAGGTAAATGATTTCCGAAGGTTTCTTGGTTATGTGTTGAAGGATGGATACAGCTGGATGTAGGATTTGCTAGTTTTGGGTGAGATATTATGCTTCCCCTGTATCCCCAACACCTGATTGCATAACCGGAAAGTTTTGGGAGTTTATAAGTGGGAATTCAAGTAGCTCATAGGATATCTTTCCGACAGATGTATGATATGAAATTGGGGTTCGATGTTATGTGAGATTGCTGAGTCCCCGTGACTCACAGTTTACTTCCAAAACCAGTTGCAGGTGCCATTGATACCCGTGCAAGTGACGCAACCGAGCTCAAGGAGGAGCTTGATGAAGATCGTGTGCGTTGAGTTGTTTCGTTTCTAGTTGATCAGTAGTGGAGCCCAATTGGGGCGATCGGGGATCTAGCATTAGGGGTGGTCTTCTTTTATTTTGGTTCCGTAATCAGACCTTGATTGTATCTGGATGATGTAATGCTATATTCATGTATTGTGTGAAGTGGCGATTGTAAGCCAACTCTGTACCTCTTTCTTATTCAGTACATGGGATGTGTAAAGATTACCCCTCTTGCGACATGCCTACAATGCGGTTATGCCTCTAAGTCGGGCTCCGACACGTGGGAGATATAGCCGCATCGTGGGTGTTACAAGTTGGTAATCAGAGCCTTCCCCTACTTAGGAGCCCCCAGCTTGATCGAATCGCTGGCGTTGTTGAGTCTAGAAAAAATGTTTTGACTCTTTTAGGATTATATATATCGGGGAGTAGGATTCTTTTTACTCCTTAGTCCCTTCGTCGCTCTGGTGAGGCATCCTGATGTAGAGTTTTGACTCTTCTCTTCTCAAATTTCACTAAAAAAATTAGGATCACGCGGGTATCTTGGAATTGTTCCGATGGTTTTGTGACGAGAACATTGTTCTTGGTGCCTCCTGACATTTAGGGGTTGTGCTAGTGTCTCGGGGAGTTGAGCTCCGAGGTGTTGTCATCACAATTTTATCGTTGTAGTTCTGGAATACATGAGTTTCACCGACATCGAAAATATCTTTTATGCAGTTGTTGGTGAGATAACCTCGACGCCACCCAGTATTGGCGCGGGAGTTCGGGAGTATTGCCATAACTCGTATAATGGATGCTTTTCGAAGGTTGAGGTAAATGATTTCCGAAGGTTTCTTGGTTATGTGTTGAAGGCTGGATACAGCTGGATGTAGGATTTGCCAGTTTTGGGTGAGATATTATGCTTCCCATGTATCCCCAACACCTGATTGCATAACCGGAAAGTTTCGGGAGTTTATAGGTGGGAATTCAAGTAGCTCATAGGATATCTTTCCGACAGATATATGATATGAAATTGGGGTTCGATGTCATGTGAGATTGCTGAGTCCCCATGACTCACAGTTTACTTCCAAAACCAGTTGCAGGTGCCGTTGATACCCATGCAAGTGACGCAACCGAGCTCAAGGAGGAGCTAGATGAAGATCGTGTGCATTGAGTTGTTTCGTTTCCAGTTGATCAGTAGTGGAGCCCAGTCGGGGCGATCAGGGATCTAGCATTAGGGGTGGTCTTCTTTTATTTTGGTTCCGTAATCGGACCTTGATTGTATCTGGATGATGTAATGCTATACTCACGTATTGTGTGAAGTGTCGATTGTAAACCAACTATGTACCTCTTTCTTATTCAGTACATGGGATGTGTAAAGATTACCCCTTTTGCGACATGCATACAATGCAGTTATGCCTCTAAGTCGGGCTCTGACACGTGGGAGATATAGCCGCATCGTGGGTGTTACAAGTTGGTAATCAGAGCCTTCCCCGACTTAGGAGCCTCCTGCTTGATCGAATCGCTAGCGTTGTTGAGTCTAGAAAAAATGTTGAGTCTTTTAGGATTATATATAGCGGGGAGTAGGACTCTTTTTACTCCTCAGTCCCTTCGTCGCTCTGGTGAGGCATCCTGACGTAGAGTTTTGACTCTTCTCTTCTCAAATTTCACTAAAAAAATTAGGATCACGCGGGTATCTTGGAATTGTTTTGATGGTTTTGTGACGAGAACATTGTTCTTGGTGCCTCCTGACATTTAGGGGTTGTGGCAGTGTCTCGGGGAGTTGAGCTCCGAGGTGTTGTCGTCACAATTTTATCGTTGCAGTTCTGGAATACCTGAGTTTCACCGACATCGAAAATCTCTTTTATGCAGTTGTTGGTGAGATAACCTCGACGCCACCCAGTACTGGGGCGGGAGTTCGGGAGTATTGCCATAACTCGTATAATGGATGCTTTTCAAAGGTTGAGGTAAATGATTTCCGAAGGTTTCTTGGTTATGTGTTGAAGGATGGATACAGCTGGACGTAGGATTTGCTAGTTTTGGGTGAGATATTATGCTTCCCCTGTATCCCCAACACCTGATTGCATAACCGGGAAGTTTTGGGAGTTTATAAGTGGGAATTCAAGTAGCTCATAGGATATCTTTCTGACAGATGTGTGATATGAAATTCGGGTTCAACATCATGTGAGATTGCTAAGTCCCCGTGACGCACAGTTTACTTCCAAAACTAGTTGCAGGTGCCGTTGATACCTATGCAAGTGATGCAACCGAGCTCAAGGAGGAGCTAGATGAAGACCATTTGCGTTAAGTTGTTTCGTTTCCAGTTGATCAGTAGTGGAGCCCAGTCGGGGCGATCGGGGATCTAGCATTAGGGGTGGTCTTCTTTTATTTTGGTTCCGTAATCGGACCTTGATTGTATCTGGATGATGTAATGCTATATTCATGTATTGTGTGAAGTGGCGATTGTAAGCTAACTCTGTACCTCTTTCTTATTCAGTACATGGGATGTGTAAAGATTACCCCTATTGCGACATGCCTACAATGCGTTTATGCCTCTAAGTCATGCTTCGACACGTGGGAGATATAGCCACATCGTGGGTGTTACAACGTAGACCCTCACTCCTTGGTCTGTCCTGGTCTCCGGTCGGCCCAATGGCGGTTGATGTATGCACGGGGTCGTGCTCTGCTGACATAGAACATTAATCTATTGTCAAGACCCCGACTCAATGCCACATCGATCTAGCATGTAACACCTCATATCACTTTGCGGCCTCACGCACGGTATTCCCACGGGTGTCGCCTTACTTTTTTCCGGGACCGTTTGCGCCTTTTGGCACTCGTATATGATAGTGTCGTTAGCATCCATATGATACGGAGCCCGGGCTGACATGGCTAGTCGTAAACCCAAAGTGGCACAAACTTACAGGGACAGGCATCCATGACCCAGCATCGAACATGTCGGTCATCAGCGAGTGAATCCAGGCTGTAGCACTGGGCTAGCAGGACTCCGGTGAACCGGGCTGTAGCGGGCTACAGGACTCCGGTATTCATCGCGTGACATTTCCCCGAAGGGACAGACACAGGAACGAAGAAGGACACATGCCGGCCAGCCTAAGTGTTCCAGAGCAGTAGCAAGCTACCATGGCTCAGTGGAAACACTAGGAGACATTTCCCGGTAAGAGAGGCTACTAAAGATAAACAACTAGATAGCCAGATCCCACACATACCAAGCATTTCAATAACATACACACAATATGCTCGATATGTGCAAACACAACATGGCATCACAACATGACTCTACGACTCAAGTATTATTCAATAGGCTCCGAGGAGCGAGATATTACAAACATGAGTCTCATGACCCAACATTTAGAGCATACAAATCAAAGCACAAGCGGAAACTCAACATGTCTGAGAACAAACATCTACAAATGAAAAAGGCTGAGAAGCCTGACTATCTACCAGATCCTGCCGAGGGCACAAGATCGTAGCTGAGGTATCAAGCTAAACGTCGAAGACCACGCGGAACTACTAGCGAGACTGAGGTCTCTCTGCAAAAACATAAAATAGGCAAACGTGAGTACAAATGTACCCAGCAAGACTTACATCAGAACTAACTACATATGCATCATTATCAACAAGGGGATGGTGGGGTTTAACTGCAGCAAGCCAGCTTTGACTCGGTGGCTATCCTCAACTACGACTGCAAGTAACTTTTTTGAGGTGGCGCACACGAGTCCACATATTCACCATATCAATACACCACTATGGATCCGCTCCCGTCTCCCTACGAGAACGCCATCCATAGCACTCACGCTTATCTTGCGTATTTTAGAGTATCCACTTTCACTTGTCTATGAACTGATATAGGCAACCCAGAAGTCCTTTTCCGCGGACACGGCTATTCGAATAGATGATGTTAACCCTGCAGGGGTGTACTTCTTCACACACGCTCTCACCACTTACCGCCGTTTACACGACATGTACTCGGCAACCTTCAAGCGGAAGCCCAACGTGGGTGTCGGCCATGGCCTGCCTAAACACTCGAGTCTCTAGTCCAGGTTTATCGCCTATTCGGGTTCCATCCATGAGGAGATCCGGCCGGAGTTTCGCTCACAGCCCCAAACAATGTGAACAGGGTTCCCGAGACACCAAACGGGCGCCCGGTACACCGTGCCACGTGCCTACCGCATCACAGCCCACCCCTCCGGTCAGCGCTGCCCACGGCCTCCAGCATACTACAAACACCAGAAACTACTTGCAACTCCTGGACAGAGGACAAGGGTGATCAAGAAGCCGAGAGGGTCCATTGGTTTCGGGCCCAATGCGTGGTAGTAGCTGAATCATGGATCACAAACACAGAACTCAGTTCCTGAGGACGGCTGCAATGAGACAACCCACCATGTACTCCTACATGGCCTCTCACCGCTACCTTTACCAAATCGTATTCACACACTTAGCTCACACACAGTAGGACATGTTCACACACCTCTGATTCATCCCCGATGAATCAGACCTGACTCAACTCTAAGCAGTAGCAGGCATGACAAACAAGCATGAATGAGTAGGCACAACAGGGCTCAAACAACTCCTACTCATGCTAGTGGGTTTCATCTATTTACTGTGGCAATGACAGGTCATGCAGAGGATAAAGGGGTTCAGCTACCGCAGCAAGTAATAGATGAATCGTTGTTGTCCTAATGCATTAAAAGAGAGCAGGAGCGAGAGAGTAGGATTGTATCAGAATGAACAAGGGGGTTTTGCTTGCCTGGCACTTCTGAAGATAGCATTGAGTCTTCATCAGTGTCAATGATCACATCATCGGTATCACGTCTATCGAGAGGGGACAAATACCGGCAACACAGAAGGGAACACAATCAATGCAATGCACAATATGATGCATGATCATGACATGGCAAAATGAATGTGTTTTGGGCTAATGCATCTAGCAACAAGTTAAATGTGATTATTCAAATGCCATTTAATTGATTTGTGCTATACAGCAGCTATAAGTTGTTCTAACATGCATGAAAATGGTACAGATGGATTCCTTGAATTTTTCTGATAATTTTTCATATATAAATTATTTAATTTGGAGTTACGGTTGAATTTCTATGAATTAATGAAGTTTAGGGCATTTTCTGAAATTTCCTGAATAATAATAAATCCAGAAAATGATTTAACTGCGTCAGCCTGACGCCAGCATGACGTCAGTGAGTCAACGGCCAGGTCCAGGTCAAACCTGACGTGCGGGGTCCACACGTCAGTGACACAAGAGCTAATCCCGCGTTGACTCGGGCTTTGACCCGCTACGGGGCCCGCTGTCAGTGTCTGTTAGTGTGCTAATTGGGGGGATTAGCCGCTAATGGCAACGCCACGTCAGCGTCGCCGGATTAGGCGCCGGCGACCACATCTCGCGGCGGAGGCTCGCCGGAGTTGCGCTATGGGCTGCAGTTGGACGCGCGAAGAGCACCAGGAGGTAGCCCATGACCGCGTGCATCTAGGGAGACCAAGGGGAGGTGCGGGGGTGGCCGGGGTTCACCGGAGTTGAGCCCGAGGCGGCGGGCGGAGCTCGAGCGTGCTCGGGTTCGAGGCCACAGCGGCCTTGGCGACGCGGGGATAACACCTACGGTGTCTACGTGGTGCGGCGAGAACGTTGGACGCATGCCCGGGACCGAATGGTCACCGGAGCGTCATCGCCGGCGAGCTTTGGCGGCGGCGCTGTCGGGTGAGAATGGCACGGCGGCTACGGCATACTAGGGAGAAAACGGAGAAGGGGAGGAGGATCAGGAGCTCACAGCGGTTCCAGTAGGCGTCGAAGCGGGCTCGGGGAAGGTTGGAGCTGAGCGGGGCGGCGAGGCCGATCTCCGGCGGCCGAGGGGGGGAAAAGCGTCGGGGCGGCGCTTCGGGGCTCTTCCGGTCACGTGGCTCAGTGAGCGGGTTGGCGACGAGGTGCAGGAGCTCGGGAGCAGCTCGGGGCATCGTCGGAACGGCGGTGGTCGCGGCAACGGCGAACATCGGCGATGGGCGTGTTCGGTGGCGAGAGAGAGGGGTCCAGGGGAGAGGATGAGGGCGCGGGAGAGTGAGGGAGAGAGGCAGGGAGGTGCGTGGTGCTCGGGTGAGGCATCCAGAGTGTCGAGGAAGGAGAGCGGAAAGCAGGAGGTGGCTCGGCGCGTGCCGGCGTGCGGTGGCCACACGCCTCGTGTCCTTCTGGCGCGAGGTGGGAGACGGTGGCGGTTCGGTGGGCTGGGCCGCTGGAGGAGCTGGGCCAGGTAAGTGGGCGCCAGGTAAGTGTCAGGTAAGTGGCTGGGCTTCTCTCTTTTGTTTCTGTTTTCTATTTTCTGTAGTTTGTTTTGATTTAATTTTAGACACTAAATCATTTTTATTGCTTCGGATAATTATGGTAGGGACTAGTAGGATTATTCCAAAGCCCTTCATCAAAGATCAGAATTATTGGACATATATTAATTAGTTAAGAAATATATATATCCAATGCAAATAGTTATTTATTTAATTCAAAGGCCCAAAATAATTAACTCTGAGATACCAAAAATATTGTTTTGAGTTTTTCCTCTTTGCAATATTTTCAGAGACTAAGAGGAACATTTTCTTGGACTTCTTTGAGAAGATTTTAATGTTGATCATTTTTAGAAGGTTTTTGAGGCTTGAAAATCCCTCAATTCAAATTTCATTTGAATTAAAACATGATGCTCACATGAGGTCTAGCCTAGTGCATAACAGGACCAGGGATGTGACAACTCACCCCCACTAAACAAAAATCTCATCCCGAGATTCAAGCTTAGGGTAAGGTGAAGGGGGAACGCAAACTAGCACAATCTTCACGATCCAGGTTGCACTTCATAGGAACGTTGTTTCGATCACCATCTTTGTCTCGACGTCTTCCTCTGAGAACTCCAACTAACATGACAACGAGAGGAAAGGAAAGACCCTAAAAGAATCGTTCTTCTCGAAGGTCGAACAACTCAAGATTAACTCTCGGAATGAGACATAGCAACATCTCTCGAGCTGAGAGATGAAGCACACATCCATAGGAATGGAGTGAAGCAGATGACAAAGGTTCACTAGGTAGACAACAATTCCAGACTTAAGAATGTGGTGACCGGTTGTCAACGTAGCGAGGAGTTGAATTGCCATGATACCATAACGATGCACCTTAGGGAAGGTCACTCGTAGAAATATCCCCTTAAGTGGCAAAAAGAATTACCTTTGATTCAAAGATCATTGAAACTCATTATACCAGCCTAAGGCAATTCTCGAGCGATCGTTTGGAGGGGGTCGGTAGAATGGCATACTCGGACTTGGATGATGTGGATTACCTTGTTGAAGACAACGTAATGGATGAATTTGTTTACCACCGGAAATGGAAGGGACCCATGGTAGAATGGCACATTGGCGGTGCAAGCTGGGAACAAAATGCAAATGATGGGAATGATTCTGGTAACTGGGGAAGAACCCAACAATAGAGAGTGAATTCACTGTTTGAAAGGTCATAGCATTGCCAAGGAAACTGAGAGGAATCCCAGTTAGAGCCGATGATAACACGTAGCGCTTGTGCGTGCTCTCAAGAACTTGAGCATTTCCACAATCATCAAGGTTTTATCAACAACCGCGTCAAGGGTGCTGACAACACAACACACTACCATGATGAATAACGACGGACGATGCAGATGCAAAGGAAGATAACACTTTCTCAGATTTCACCTTAGCGAGGCCAAGGAACAGAATCTGGATGATCGACCGAGAGACACTTAGCACTCCGCTTCTAATGTTCTCCTTGATGTGCTAGCGTAACCCATTCATAGATATGGTTTGATATCTAGAACATCAAGTAAAAAGGTCGGACTTTGGAACACAGAAATCCATAGGGGCAACTAGGGAGTAAATCCTATGAAATCCCTATGGGGAGGTGGCCAACTTCCTCAATCAAGTATTATAATAACAGGTCTTCCGGCTGGGTGTGTTGGCCACGACATCCACTTTACTGGTTATCGCGGGAGACCGATATTATAGTTCTTGGGAAATGTTCCAAACCATCATATCTGCCTGAGATTCAGACCTGGTTGGTGTCAGGATATTCCAGACTCATCGAGTCTAGGAAGAAAAATGAAAGTTTGCAACACAAATCGACGAGATGACGTTGCGAGATTCTCGGGGAATGAACTACGATAGTAAGCTCCAAAACATGAGCTGGTTCTGCTACAAACATGTGAACACGTTGTCCCAGACAAGCATGACCACGTGGTAGTCTTATAATAAAACACTACCGAGTTCAAGTGGGGAACCATCAACGAGGATATCAAAATCCTTGCATAAGGCATGCTCTTAAGAAGGAACTTCTTCTCCTTGAACAAATCAATCAGTGGCTTGGTGTGCTCGGAACATATATGGAATGAAGGTTGCAAGTCTCCAAACCATAGAATACTTTGCACATATGCATGACTGACTTGGGATGATTCCAGAGGAAGCAAAACTAACTTTCTCAAATTCACGGCGGCAACTTTCACCAAATGCACGTGTATAAGAGGAAGTCACTCCTTTCATCAAACACATACTTCATGAGTTAGCATACAGAAATGCTTTCAGAAGTTTCCAACACTAACTTGTTGTCCAACAAGATCATGGAGGAGATAAGCATGTTGTCAATGGGATCAACAACAATTCATCTGGGTTTCCTTTTAAAAGGAATTCCATAGTTAAGTGAACAAGTGATAGCATTGGTCAGACCCAAAAGATATAATGGTGTATGCTCGAGGGATCAACCACGAGTAAGATAACATTACGAATATCGTTGGTTCTGGTCTGATTGGATGATAGCCCATACTCCAATCAAAGGTTGGATAAAAATGATAGGCCCATTAACTGATCACGAAGTTCAGTCGATGAAAATATCAACTTTCTTCAACACACATACAAGACATCCCTTATAATGAACTATATCGGACAAGCTTCTATCTTCCAACTCTCCAAGTTGATGCATAGCTTAACCAACTAGCTCAGGGGTATCCAACACGGATTCTTGGAGAAAGGGTGGTTTACAGGATAAACCAACTTGATCACGAGCTCAACACAACAGTCAGGTGACAACCTGGTGAAACTTTCGAGAAGATATTCGGAAAATCACGAACCACCGGTATGTTACTAAGCTCGAGAACAATCTCGCTTTTGAGGGCAAGACGATATGATCAAATGAGCAAGGGATTGAAAGAAAATCCTAACTCAATGATCGAGGAGTGCACCAGAAATAGGGACTAGGTAGCACAATCAGTCTTAGGGTGACGATTCAATAATCAACACGCTAAGAATGAGGTTATTATCCATTTAACTACCAAGCAATGGAGTTTCTAGCAGTATTGATTTCAGACATCACGATTCACTTGTCGGCACTCCGGTTGCAACAACACGGAAGCGAGAAATGAAAATGATGGCGAGAAGTATCACTACGTCAAGAATTCACAAGGGCTGGAGCAATTCTCATGAAAATCCTGACATAAAGGGGGTGATACTCCAGGGTAGAACAGAATCAAAAGCTGGATTAGCAATTTGATCTGCGGAACACAACTTCTTTGACCCAATCCTGGATATGGAAGAGGTAATGGAGTTTGTTTCTCCTAGTCATTCCGGATAGAATGGCTTGACGGACCACAAGAATAATAGGCATCGATGAATGAATGCATGCATACTCTTGACTATCAATTGATAGACGAAGGTCAGAAGGCAACTAAAGGGGGACAACTCAAAGAACATATGATTTTCTGAGTTATGGATGCATAGATTAGTATGTCGAACCAAGTTCAACATAATTCTTCCGAATAACCCATGCAGAAAGGTTGAGCTGGCAGAGTCACAATATAGCATGGAGAACTCATCGAGAGCACTCTTGTTGTGATCTTTTGGTTCAAATAACTTCTGCCTGAATGGTTCATGGTATTTGGAAGAAGGAAATACCACGGACCTCGAGAACTATCGCAAAGGTTACTAATAACCTAAAGGAACTAGCAAACACTATCAACATGAAGTAAGTAGAGTGAATCTCGGGTTCAAGAACCCAGGAATAGAATACCTACTAACTACATGGCATCACGGGATGCTTTCGATAATGACGGCCAGAATCATCACACTGGAAACACAGATCATGGCTAGACCACTAGATGATCCCCTAGGACACCTAAGGTCATAATAATAGCTCCAACATAAATGTCGAGGCAATAGAGTACCTCAACTCACCGTCTAGTGTGGTTAATCTGGCCATAAGGGACATCGAGAACGGAAAGAAAGGATTTGCAAATGCATCAGACTATTTAGAAACCTGGGATGACTCGGACAGCATAACGGCTGTAAATGCTCAAAAAGATTTGAGACAATCACAATAATGGTGGCATAACCACTCAGAAGCACAATATCAAGGTTTCGAGATCAACAGTTACATACAGAAGATAGTAGGAACTGAACTCAAGCTTAAATCCAACAATCTTATAAGTCTACGGATTAGTAACACGTGATCCTGATAGAAAGAAGAGAAAGCCTAGTTCCTTAACCCCGTAGAAAAGATAAGATGACTCAGATCAGAAGGGCATAAGGTATAAGGAGTAAAAAGAGCCTTACGTTCCATCCCACAATCAATTCCCTTATATAACTAAGAATTTCTAGACTCAACTTCGACCAGTTTGGCTTGGTAATCCTACAGGAAGTCAAGCTCTGATACCAACGCTGCCAGGACCCCCGACTCAATGCCACATCGATCTAGCATGTAACACCTCATATCACTTTGCGGCCTCACGCACGGTATTCCCACGGGTGTCGCCTTACTTTTTTCCAGGACCGTTTGCGCCTTTTGGCACACGTATATGATAGTGTCGCTAGCATCCATATGATACAGAGCCCGGGCTGACATGGCTAGTCGTAAACCCAAAGTGGCACAAACTTACAGGGACAGGCATCCATGACCCAGCATCGAACGTGTCGGTCATCAGCGAGTGAATCCAGGCTATAGCACTGGGCTAGCAGGACTCCGGTGAACCGGGCTGTAGCGGGCTACAGGACTCCGGTATTCATCGCGTGACATTTCCCCGAAGGGACAGACACAGGAACGAAGAAGGACACATGCCGGCCAGCCTAAGTGTTCCGGAGCAGTAGCAGGCTACCATGGCTCAGTGGAAACACTAGGAGACATTTCCCGGTAAGAGAGGCTACTAAAGATAAACAACTAGATAGCCAGATCCCACACATACCAAGCATTTCAATAACATACACACAATATGCTCGATATGTGCAAACACAACATGGCATCACAACATGACTCTACGACTCAAGTATTATTCAATAGGCTCCGAGGAGCGAGATATTACAAACATGAGTCTCATGACCCAACATTCAGAGCATACAAATCAAAGCACAAGCGGAAACTCAACATTTCTGAGAACAGACATCTACAAATGAAAAAGGCTGAGAAGCCTGACTATCTACCAGATCCTGCCGAGGGCACAAGATCGTAGCTGAGGTATCAAGCTAAACATCGAAGACCACGCGGAACTACTAGCGAGACTGAGGTCTCTCTGCAAAAACATAAAATAGGCAAACGTGAGTACAAATGTACCCAGCAAGACTTACATCAGAACTAACTACATATGCATCATTATCAACAAAGGGATGGTGGGGTTTAACTGCAGCAAGCCAGCTTTGACTCGGTGGCTATCCTGAACTACGACTGCAAGTAACTCTTTTGAGGTGGCGCAAGTGAGTCCACATATTCACCATATCAATACACCACTATGGATCCGCTCCCGTCTCCCTACGAGAACGCCATCCATAGCACTCACGCTTATCTTGCGTATTTTAGAGTATCCACTTTCACTTGTCTATGAACTGATATAGGCAACCCAGAAGTCCTTTTCCGCGGACACGGCTATTCGAATAGATGATGTTAACCCTGCAGGGGTGTACTTCTTCACACACGCTCTCACCACTTACCGCCGTTTACACGACATGTACTCGGCAACCTTCAAGCGGAAGCCCAACGTGGGTGTCGGCCATGGCCTGCCTAAACACTCGAGTCTCTAGTCCAGGTTTATCGCCTATGCGGGTTCCATCCATGAGGAGATCCGGCCGGAGTTTCGCTCACAGCCCCAAACGATGTGAACAGGGTTCCCGAGACACCAAACGGGCGCCCGGTACACTGTGCCACGTGCCTACCGCATCACAGCCCACCCCTCCGGTCAGCGCTGCCCACGGCCTCCAGCATACTACAAACACCAGAAACTACTTGCAACTCCTGGACAGAGGACAAGGGTGATCAAGAAGCCGAGAGGGTCCATTGGTTTCGGGCCCAATGCGTGGTAGTAGCTGAATCATGGATCACAAACACAGAACTCAGTTCCTGAGGACGGCTGCAATGAGACAACCCACTATGTACTCCTACATGGCCTCTCACCGCTACCTTTACCAAATCGTATTCACACACTTAGCTCACACACAGTAGGACATGTTCACACACCTCTGATTCATCCCCGATGAATCAGACCTGACTCAACTCTAAGCAGTAGCAGGCATGACAAACAAGCATGAATGAGTAGGCACAACAGGGCTCAAACAACTCCTACTCATGCTAGTGGGTTTCATCTATTTACTGTGGCAATGACAGGTCATGCAGAGGATAAAGGGGTTCAGCTACCGCAGCAAGTAACAGATGAATTGGTGTTGTCCTAATGCATTAAAAGAGAGCAGGAGCGAGAGAGTAGGATTGTATCGGAATGAACAAGGGGGTTTTGCTTGCCTGGCACTTCTGAAGATAGCATTGAGTCTTCATCAGTGTCAACGATCACATCATCGGTATCACGTCTATCGAGAGGGGACAAATACCGGCAACACAGAAGGGAACACAATCAATGCAATGCACAATATGATGCATGATCATGACATGGCAAAATGAATGTGTTTTGGGCTAATGCATCTAGCAACAAGTTAAATGGGGTTGGTTTGAATACAAGATTCAAATTCAAACTCCATATGTGATTATTCAAATGCCATTTAATTGATTTGTGCTATACAGCAGCTATAAGTTGTTCTAACATGCATGAAAATGGTACAGATGGATTCCTTGAATTTGTCTGATAATTTTTCATATATAAATTATTTAATTTGGAGTTACGGTTGAATTTCTATGAATTATTGAAGTTTAGGGCATTTTCTGAAATTTCCTGAATAATAATAAATCCAGAAAATGATTTAACTGCGTCAGCCTGACGCCAGCATGACGTCAGCGAGTCAACGGCCAGGTCCAGGTCAAACCTGATGTGCGGGGTCCACACGTCAGTGACACAGGAGCTAATCCCGCGTTGACTCGGGCTTTGACCCGCTACGGGGCCCACTCTCAGTGTCTGTTAGTGTGCTAATTGGGGGGATTAGCCGCTAATGGCAACGCCACGTCAGCGTCGCCGGATTAGGCGCCGACGACCACATCTTGCCCGGGACCGAATGGTCACCGGAGCGTCATCGCCGGCGAGCTTTGGCGGCGGCGCTGTCGGGTGAGAAAGGCACGGCGGCTACGGCATACTAGGGAGAAAACGGAGAAGGGGAGGAGGATCAGGAGCTCACAGCTGTTCCAGTAGGCGTCGAAGCGGGCTCGGGGAAGGTCGGAGCTGAGCGGGGCGGCGAGGCCGATCTCCGGCGGCCGATGGGGGGAAAAGCGTTGGGGCGGCGCTTCGGGGCTCTTCCGGTCACGTGGCTCAGTGAGGGGGTTGGCGACGAGGTGCAGGAGCTCGGGAGCAGCTCGGGGCATCGTCGGAACGGCGGTGGTCGCGGCAACGGCGAACGACGGCGATGGGCGTGTTCGGTGGCGAGAGAGAGGGGTCCAGGGGAGAGGATGAGGGCGCGGGAGAGTGAGGGAGAGAGGCAGGGAGGTGCGTGGTGCTCGGGGGAGGCGTCCAGAGCGTCGAGGAAGGAGAGCGGAAAGCAGGAGGTGGCTCGGCGCGTGCCGGCGTGCGGTGGCCACACGCCTCGCGTCCTTCTGGCGCGAGGTGGGAGACGGTGGCGGTTCGGTGGGCTGGGCCGCTGGAGGAGCTGGGCCAGGTAAGTGGGCGCCAGGTAAGTGTCAGGTAAGTGGCTGGGCTTCTCTCTTTTATTTCTGTTTTAATTCTGTTTTCTATTTTCTATAGTTTGTTTTGATTTAATTTTAGACACTAAATCATTTTTATTGTTTCTGATAATTATGGTAGGGACTAGTAGGATTATTCCAAAGCCCTTCATCAAAGATCAGAATTATTGGACATATATTAATTAGTTAAGAAATATATATCAAATGCAAATAGTTATTTATTTAATTCAAAGGCCCAAAATAATTAACTCTGAGATACCAAAAATATTGTTTTGAGTTTTTCCTCTTTGCAATATTTTCAGAGACTAAGAGGAACGTTTTCTTGGACTTCTTTGAGAAGATTTTAATGTTGATCATTTTTAGAAGGTTTCTGAGGCTTGAAAATCCCTCAATTCAAATTTCATTTGAATTAAAACATGATGCTCACATGAGGTCTAGCCTAGTGCATAACAGGACCAGGGATGTGACATCTATCCTCACGAACTCTCCCTATATGTTGTTCGCACGTCAAGGGGGACTCCAGAGCATCGTGACTCAGGAGCCAAACTGGTCACATAGCCCCTCACTCCTTGGACTGTCCTGGTCTCCAGTCGGCCCAATGGCGGTTGAGGTATGCGTGGGGCCGGGCTCTGCCGACGCAGAATAAAGCAAATAGGAAGGAAAATGCAAAATCTCGAAGCAAATATTACAAGCATATTGTTCTCACAATACCAAATGAAAAGTCTAAACGCCTCCACGAGGCCTGATGTATGTCGCAGGAATGAAACGAAAAGAATAGCCGCAGGTCACCCCTGGATGTCGTCATCGCCTGCGGAAGGTGCTCCCCCGTGGGCGACGATGCTGTCACCTTCACCACTAGCCGCGGGATCCGCGGCATCGCCAGACAGAGGATCAAAGACAAAACCGCGGAACTTCCCCAGCAAAGCCTCCACTTGACCTTGAACAGCTGCGGTGGTAGCTTCGCAGAGGTCTTCAGCCACAGGCTCCAGCAGCTCGTCAAGGCGGGCGTTGGGGTCGCGGAGGTGCAGATGGCCGAGGACGCGAGTGAGTGCGGCTGAAGACAGAACGTGAGCTTCTGCTTCCGCCATGGGACCGAGGCCCTCAACGACCTCCTCAAGCGCCTTCACCATGAGAGGAAGCAGCTGAGTGGGGCTGTCCTCATCAGTGTCCAGCGGCTTCTCCACGCCATGCTCGTAGAGCGTCCTTAGCGCCTTGCGAGATTTCTTCTTGAGATTGGCGAAGGGCACACGGTGTTCGGCCAGGACTCGCGCCTTGGCATCAAGATTGGCCTCCCTTGCCCCCATCTTCTGCTCGAACTCTTCCAATCGGTTGCGCTTGGCATCCTGCTTCTTCCCCAGCTCCGCCAGCTCAGCATCACGGTTCTTGACGGCTTCCTCCCGGGCCTTCGTCTCCTTCTCCTCTGCTTGGCGCGGCGTACCTCTTCGGCGTGCTTGTCGCACAGGCTTTGCAACTCGCCCTCCAACACTTGGCAGTGGTCACGGGCAGCCTTGGCATCTTTCAGCGCCGCCTCACGATTGGCTGTAGTGCCGGAGGCTCCTTGCTTCTCCCTCTTGGAAGGCGCAACAGCCTGGCCCAGGGCCGCGCGTACCGCCAGGTCAGAATGAAGCCAGCTGGAGGCCAACTCCAGACGCCCGGCCACCAGGCGCGGGTCAGCGCTCAGGAGATCCGCCTGCAGTTGGGTCATCTTTGAAAGGGCACGCTCCGAGTAGGAGCAGAAGAATCAGGAAGTGGAGATGCAGTAGTAGGAGGAAGCGACATCATCACCAGGGCTTGGGAGACCGCGGGTTCCGGAGCAGCCGGGACCTCGTCAGCCGCGCCAAGTACCGGCACCTCCGGAGCCAGCGGGGCCAAGGGGGCTGACGCCACACGGTGATGCTCCTCTTGTCCCTACAAGAACGACCGGGCTGGGGAGACATGGGCGATGTTGCCTCCTTGGTCTGCGGAGGGAGGCACAGCCGCTGTACCCTCCTTCCTCTTCTTCGCCGAAGATGTCGGCCTGATCAACTATCAGGAAATAAAAAGTACCAGCAGGGACAAAGCGAAGTTCGAGACACCTACCAGTCCACCGCGAAGTACTCCACCTTTCGCTTGTGAAGCTTGAGGCCTGACAGCATCGGGTCCTGAGTGGCAGGCGTTCGGGCTCCGGCGGCGCCATGCAGTGCAGAGGCAGAACCAGATCCAGACCCAGGAGGTGTTGGGGTGGAGGCGGCACCACGGTCCACCAGCGATGACCTACCCTTTGTTGGGACGAGGGGTTGCTCCTTCCCTCCTTGGTAGGCGTCGGCCTCGGCATCATCAGGGAGGGCACGGAGAATCTCGGCCTTGCTCGGAGGGGAGGTCTCCCCCACCTCTTCCGGGGCCTCCTCCGAGTCCACCTCCTCTTCCCTCTCTCCGTGGGACTCGCCAGAAGACACCTCCACCGGTTTCTGCGCTGTAGGAGCTCCCGAAACCACCGGCGGCACCAGCCCGTGCGCATCAAATATCGGCTTAGAGGCGACGAATTCCTCCCGGTCCCTGCGTTGAAATAGGGGAATGAAGGCGCTAGGCAGGTACTCCTGGTTGTCTCTGACTATGAGATGCAGGACGGCGTCCAGTTCGTCGTCAGGCATGTCCCCTGGCCTCAGTCAGGCCTTGTTTTCCCCTCCTTCCGGCTCCCAGAAGGGGGGCGCGCGTGCCTGGAGTGGGGCAACCCGCAGAGTCAAGAACTCCCTCAGGAGCATCACTCCCGTTATTTTGGCCGCCCTCGCATTGCCCGGCTTCAGGTCAGTCATCATCTGCCCCAACACTGACGATGCCCGCTCATCGACAAGCTCCGCCCTGGGCCACTCCTTGCCTTGCCGGGGCGCCTCCGTCGGCAACACCAGGAGCGAATGGGCGAGCTTGGCGTCCACCATGACCCATTTGGATCGAATGTTGTCGGCCCTCTTCCCGGTGCTCGATATTGAGTTGGCCTTGCCTTGCTGGTGCTCCAGAGATGTGACCCTCGCTGACATGGAGGAAGAAGAAATGGCGCAGGAGCGCCACAGACGGCATCACGCCCAGGTACGCCTCACAGTAGTAGGCAAAGATGGACAGGAGGAGGACAGAGTTGGGATGGAGATGCAACGCTTGCAGCCCATAGTGGTCGAGGACTTCATAAAAGAAATCAGAGAAGGGAGGGACCAACCCGACGGCAACGCTGCTCGAAAAGAAGGGAAAGAAGGTGCTCCCCTCAGGCTCCGGCTCGTCGGAGGCAAGCCGGAGCTCCGTCTTCCCCCACTTGTTGCTCTCTCCGGCCGTCAGTAGGCGCACGGAGGCAAGGCTCTTCTCCGTGACAGTGGGCGCCTCAAGAGCAGGCTCGTACCAAGCAGGAGCCGAGGAAGTCTTGGCCTTGTGTGGCGCCATGGGCGGCAGATGCAGAGCAAGGCCGGAGCAGATCTGTAGTTAGCGGCGGCGAAGAGCGAGAAAGGGGATCTGGAGCGAGGCAAGAAAGAAGCAATGAAGGCAAGTGTCGCTCGCGCCAGCCTTTTGTTAGGTCAAGCAGTTGCCGAGGAAATGTGGGGAAGCGGAGACACCCACATCCAATGAACTGCCACGTGTCAACCGAGGCCGCGGGCTTTTGGGGCCCGCGGTGCTCCGAACTTGACCCTTGGCTTCGCCACGAAGCCAAGCCCGAGCGCACCTTGGGCCCGGGGGCTTCTGTCGGCATTCTGGGAATGGGTTTCCCCAAACTTGCCTGCCTGCAGCCCACGGCGTGGCTGAGCCAGCAGGCCATACGGCCCATCTTCATCAATGAAGCATCCAAGACCCTCGCGAGGGTCTGAGCCTCGCGAGGCGGATGACGCAAGACCTCCTCTCGAGTGGCCTAGCTAGGCAGGCTCACGAGGGGTGGAGATATCAAGGCGAGGCAAACCTCACGAGGCTCTCGTGACGTGAGCCATCATGATCGACACCAGGCGGGCGCCAGTGCGTGCAGCGTCCTTGTTTCCACTTTGGTGCAAAGGGGGCAAGCGCAGCCTCGGAGTACCGAGGCATCAAGCAAAGGTTGCCATTTCGGTGCAACAAGACCAAGACCAGAAGGACGGAAAGACGGAGGTCATCGTGGAGCCCAAGACGGCGTCACCCCAGAGCCTTTCATAGGCGCAGACTACCTTTTGTCAAGATAGCTTATACTAGTTGTCCCCCTTCAAATTAGGCTGCCATTGTTGGCTCCCTTCCCGCTCAATATTTGGGAAGAGGGCCAGGGCCTATATAAGTAGAGCTAGCCACCATAGTAAGGAGAGAGAGATTCGTCGGACCCAGAGATACACACAAGACCGAAAGCACAAGAGCACCTCAACCTCAGGAGGCTGTTCTTCCCCTTGTATTGTTCATCATCATCCTAAGAGGCAATTCACCACCACCACACTAGAGTAGGGTATTACACCACAACGGTGGCCCGAACCAGTATAATCCTCATTTCTTTCTATGCTGTAAGTTTGTCGAGTTCGTCCGCAAGATCTTAGCGAGCTAGAGCGTAGATCGGTAGGAGAGAAAGACTTCGTGCGCACCCCAGTGTTCGAACCTTAAGGGTTTGTCGGAACCCCACATCCGACAAGATCCTCTCTAGTGCTCAGGGTGTGTATCCCTTCAGGCCGTCGCTGTGATGGCCGTCTCGGGGATCAACTTTGAGCTCTCGCCGGTCATCGAAGGCTTCAGGAAGAGGTGGGTGTTTGTGGACATTGGCGTGCGCAGCCCCCTGCTGCTGGTCCCCCGGATTCCATCTGCTCCAAGCTCCGGTTGGGGGCACGCGAAGCTCACCGATCGGCGGCTCACCCATCGCTTGCTCCAGCTTGCTAGGCTGAAAGACCTTGGAGTGACGGTGCCCATGGTGGTGAAGGAGTTCATCCAGTGTCGCATCGCTTTGCTTCAGCGCCACTCTCGGCAAATGTGGACCTTCCCTGGCTACGGGGACCGCATGAGGCTTCCGGCTCTGGCTCTTCCTCCTGAGGTGTGATGCTCGGTGCTCAAGCTCCTGACGGGCAAACCGATGCCAGCCAACCTACCGGAGGAGGGTTGTCTTCTGAACTGCAGCTCAAACAAGGTGGAGTTCGTGAAGCAGATGCCCCTCTTCCATGAATGGGGACCACGCCCAGTTGGCCTTGGAGGGCCTCGCGAGAGCCCAGCCTTCGTGGCCCCCTGCCTGCCGCGAGCGCGATGCCCGCCCCAAGAGCAAGCGCAGGGGGGCAGTCACTGTCGAGCGATGGCGGCACTGCTGCTGAGGAACCGGCACCACTTGGGACTCCTGACGTGCCGTCCCCCGGGACCCTGGAGAGCCGTCCTGAGGAAGCATCCTGGGGGACAACGCAGTCTGCTGCTCCTGAGGCCAGAGCCCCCGAGGCCCTGGTGAACCGCTACGAGGTGAGTACCAAGGTCTCCACGCAATCCAGTACCCCTGAGGTCGCCTCTTCAGAAGTCACACCATCCGCGCCCGGCCCTGGTGACCGCGTCCAGGGCTTCGGCCGGCTTCGACCGAACTTCGCGGTGCTCCGCAAGAGGAAGGGGTCTCCAAGCAGCAGTAGTGACACCTTCCGGCCATTAATGCAGAGGAAGTACATTGCAATTGATGAGTGTGTACCTTATCTACGTTATTTCTCGAGCGCAGCTTCTCCTCCTGACCATATTTCTTCAGGACCCCTTCCACCAGGGAGATGAAGTCTCCCGAGAAGCAACCTTCGCATGCTTCGGGCTCTCTGCTGACCCTGAGTGTCTCTAGTCAACCCACCACGCGCAGCGCAAGGCCTGCTGGGAAGGCTGACGCGCCTGCCTGGCGTCTTGACCCTGCGCTCTTGTCATCCCTTGTTTGCAGTTCGGCCTGTAGTGCGAGGAGTGTGCCAAGGGCCCCATCAATGGTCCTCGCCTGCGGCTGCGCAGCCTCAGCTCTGGCCTTACCTCCTAGTAGGGGTGGACTAACGAGTAGCTCGGCTCGTTGAGCTCGTACTCGTTAAGCTTGTGCTCGTGAAGGCTCATCTCATTAAGCTCGTTAAGATTAACGAGCAGAAAATCATGCTCGGCTCAGCTCGTTTGAAGCTCGTTAAGCTCATGAGCGCTCATTAGCAGATTATAATGTGTTACGATATAAAGGATGAATGTATAGGTGTGGTTTTTAAGATAAAATATGGTGACTACAAAAAGAAATGCAGTAGTTTGTTCCCTCATATGTTGATTAGATTGAATAGATGGGCTATGGTTCTACAAAAGTTTGTCATGTAAGATAAGAATATGTGTTGTGTTGTTACTAATGAGCTTGACGAGCTACTTGTGAAACTCATTAGCTCGCTCGTTAAGCTTGTTAAGCTTAATGAGCTGAAATCAATGATTGGCTTTGTTCATTAAGAAGCGAGCTACGAGTTTAACGAGCCGAACTATCAAGCGCTCATTAAACTCACGAGTTACGAGCTTTTGGTCCAGCCCTACCTCCGAGCAACGAGGCCCCACCCTACCGGGCCTCCGCCGAGGTCCAAAGGGTGATCGGAAAGGTGCCGGCCCCCAGCCCCCTGTCGGGAGCAGGCGAGCCGCTTCGAGCTTCTCCAACACATCCTGGTGCGGATGACGGACCCAGTCTCGCATTCGAGCGCAGAGCAGTCTGCCATGAGCTCTTCCGTGAGGCAATGGGTGCACTGAGCCGGCTCAGGGAAGAGCTTGTGGATGTTGACGCCCGCCCTGAAACCGAAGGCCTTTGGCTGGCGGATGAATGGCATCAGTTGAAGGTGGCCATCGACTTCAGGCATCTTGAGCGCGAGCATGCCAACGCGAAGGCCGAGTCGTCCCTTGCCACCTCGCGTGAGGCCTGCAACCGAGCCTTGGAGCAGGCCAGGGAGGCTGACCACCGCCGTGTGGCTGCAGAGGAATGCGAAGGGGAGCTCCGGGCACTGAACGCCTCCTTGGAGCAGCAAGTTGAGGTGCACAGGGCTGCCTTGGCATCGATGAAGGGGGCACTCTTCAAATAAGAGGAGATCTTGAGGCTCAAGGAGGCGCTGATGCTGGAGGCTACAAAGCGCAGCCTCGAGCTTGAACGGCTGGAGATGAGGGAGCGCCAGGTTGCCCAAGCAGAGGATGCCGCCAGTGCACGCGAAGTCAGGATCCAGGAGGAGATTGATCATAGGGTGGCGGAGGCTCGGGCGGATCTTGCCAGCAGATACGACTTGAATCTAAAGCTTGTGGAAGCCGAAGCTGAGGGCAGAACCACCGCCCTTAGGTCAAGGTTGGATGAAGCGGAATAGCGTGAGATGGCCACTGCGGTGGCCCTGGTCTCCATCCAGGCTGAGCTGGCCTCCGCCCGTGCCGAACTGCTCCTGCTCCAGCGGCGGGTCGCTGATGTTGAGTCCCTCGCGCAGCAAAGCAGGAAGGAAGCGCTCCATCGACAGACGTTACTACGCGAGAATGCTCCCATGCTTCGGGCACTCAAGGTGATGGCCAACCAGGCACTGGGTGCCATCTGGCATGAACACACCCCTCACCCCCGCACAGAGGACTATGCCGGCCATGTTTGCTTCTTCACCGATGTCGTGACACGCCTAGAGGACTAGGCCGAGAGGGCTCGCAAGCTTGTGGACGAAAAGAGCCGAGGCCTCCTTGGACGCACGTTATCACGCGTCTTCAGCCATCTTCAGAATGCCGACCCCAACTTCCACTTCGACACCGCCATCGCCCCAGTGCCCGGAGCTATCCTGGACAACCTGGCGCGCTGGGTGGATGATAACATGGATGCTCTGGTCAGAGCTTTTGCTTCTGACGACGACGTTGTGGTGGTCATGGCGGATGAAGGCGACATGGTGGATGATGGTGAAAACCACATTGGCGAGGACGCCAGTAGCATGTCCGGGAGCGACTCGGAAGATGCTGCGAGTGACATGTTCGATTGAGCCCGCGCTCCTTGTTCTGAACCAGCGCGCAAAAGCTTGGGCATGCCCCCGAAGGTGTAAGTGCATTTTGGGGAGGGGGAGCCCCTCATGTAATCAGACTATTGTTTTATTCCTCGAGCCATACTTAAGGCGTGCTTTTGTGAGTTCTCAAGATCCTCCGCGAGCTTGTTGTAGTAATTTACCTCAGTCTAGGCGGGCATCAGACCAGCCTTGTAGTTGTCGATGTGTAGTTCTCCCGAGGGTAGTCCTCCGCGGTCTCGCGAGGTTTCGGGCATCTGAGGAGCCCGTGGGTCCACCCGAGAGGACCTTGCGAGAGACGAGTGTTAGATCATGGTGAGATGCGCGTACATACCACGCTCAGCCCCCGCTGATGAGCCGCTTGTAAGGGAGGGGCAGTAGGAGCTGGCCTCGAAACAAGGCACGGAGCTAGTAAACTCAAGAAATCAACATGAACGAGAAAAGATGCCTCCCATGCTTTGCCAATGAAAATACGACTGCGAGTTCAAATACAAAAGGTGGCAAATCGAGCTACAGAAAAAGGGATTCGAAGCAAATGGCTACGGCCGACACCTAGCTAGTCTTCTTGTCTTCTCACCGGCGCGGATCCTAGTGCTTTCACTGGTCGTGAGCATAGTCATTGGGGGATAGTGTCGACGGCAAGTGCTGAGCATGGTGCTTCCACTAGGACGTGGGCTGGAACCCCCGAGGCCCGAGGGCGGCTCTCCGGAGAATCCGAGGCATGTACAGCCCCACTCATTATTACGTGAGAGAGTCACGGCCGGAGACCTTCACAGGCGCGAGCCTTGCTTCATATTGCCAGACGAGGGCCCTGCCTTGCGCCACTCTCGACCACCGTTGATGCATCCGGAAACCAGGACGATGCTAAGGGGCAAAGGGGATGCTAGTGCGCCCTCGGCGACCACGGGCCCTCTTCCGGGGGGAGGGCTTGCCGGCGCCTCCCCATCAGAGGACCTACCTTCGAGCGACACCTTGCCCCGCGCAACATGAGGGAGGGCCTTGCTCCGGACCCATTCTGTGCAGCCCCCAACGTGCCGCCCCTGATTAGAGTGGGGCTGCCGCACTGGGGACGCCGTCCGCTGCTGCGGCCTGGTCCACCTGCGACCCATGGTTAGCATAAGCCTGCTCCTGAGATATCAGTGGTACCCTGCGGTGGTTGCCGTTGGCAGGGTTGGCAAGGCTCCTGGGTGGCTGATGGAAGGCCTCAGCTTCCAGCATCTTTCTTCCCAACCCTGCTCGAGGAACGTGCAGGGGTCATCCTCTCGCGTGTACTCCTGATCCACCATGCGGGGCACATAGGCTACCTATGCCCCACGCCACCGAGCCTGGTGCGTGTCCCTGGTGGCTGTAGGGTGGCGCTCGATTCGGACCGTAAGAGGCAACACCCGCACCTACGCCGCCCGTGGGAGGCAAGGGCGCAGCCGGATGTCCGGCACCACTGGTCGTGCTGGCGCTGGCGAACCCTTCTGGTGCACCTGGGAGCACGCAGGCGCGACGAGGCCCGTCATGGGACCTGGCCACAACATGAGATGTAAGTAGGGAGCAGAAAGGTGGCGTACCCCTGGCTGCAGCATCCAACAGCTCGGCGACGCGTTCCAGCGATGCGTCGCGGCCGCTCTCCATCAGCTGTCACCGCAGCAGCTCCTGCGCCACCATGAGTGCGGCATGCATGTTCGTCTATTCCCACCGGGTGTGTGGTGCCGTCGTTGCTGTCTAGCTTGAGGATCTTGCGGCGGCCCGCGCACGCCATGGTGTGAGGGTGGAAGGCGCCGGTCTGCGCCGCCCGCGTCCCGTGGCATTCGGCAGTGTGCGGGCCGCCTGGAGCGCGGAGTTGAGGTCTCCTTAGGTGCACGGTGCTGCCCTAACGGGCCAACCAGCCCACTGGTCGGCGTTGGTCATCGGGTCGCCAGACAACGAGACCATGGGGTGTTGGCAGATCAGCTGACGGAAGAGAGGCTTCAGCGCACCCTTACCTGGCGTGCAAAATGTCGGATTACGGGTTCCGGCAAACCCTTGAGGTTCGAACACTGGGGTGCGCACGAAGATCTCTCTCCCCCTAGCTCACGCTCTCCCCACAATCTCAATGCCTAGCTCGCCGAACCTGAGGAACAAGGGACACAAGAATTTATACTGGTCCGGGCCACCGCTGTGGTGTAATACCCTACTCCAGTGTAGTGTGGTGGATTGCCTTGTAGGCTGAGGATGAAGAAGTACAAGGGATGAACAGCCTCCTGAGGAGAGGTGTTCTTGAGCTCGGTGAGGTTGTATAGTGTCCTTGGTGGAATGGATATAGTCCAAGATCAGAAGCCTCCCTTCGGTAGTGGCTAGTCCTATATATAGAGGCATGGGTCCTCTGCCAAAACATTAGGCGAGAAGGGATCCCACAATGGACAATTTAAAGGGGGATAACTAGTGCAAGTTTTCCTGACAAAAGGTGGTCTTCGCCTGCCAAAGACTCTGGTGGTGACACCATCATGGGCTCCGTGGTAACATTCGTCCTGTCGTCTTGCTGGTCTTGGTCTCGTTGCACCAATATGGAAACCTTTGCCTGATGCCTCGGGACTCCTCGCCAGCACTTCCCCCTTTAGCACCAAAGAGGCAACGAGTACTCTGCGCCCGCTGGCGCCCGCCTAGCCATGGTCATCATGGCTCACGTCATACGAACCTTGCGAGGTGCCCCTTGCATAGATCTCTCCGCCCCTCGGGATTGAGGAGGTCTTGTGTCGTCCACCTCGCGAGGCATGGCCCCACGCGAGGATCTTTAATGGTTGTTGACAAAGATGGGCCGTACCAGGCCGCTGGTGGAACCATGCCCTGGGCCGCAGGCAGGGAAGTCTAGGTACCCCCGTTCCTAGGACACCAATAGTAGCCCCCGGGCCCAAGGCGCGCTCGTACTTGGCTTCGCGGTGAAGCCAAGGGTCAAGTGCGGAGCGTCGCGGGCCCCAATAGCCTGCAGCCTCGATCAACGCGTGGGGACTGACGGGATGTGGGCGCCTCCACTTCCCCATGCAGTCTTGATTTCTGCCTGGCTAGGCAACTACTGTCGTCTTTGTAGCTCCACATCCTTTACAGGCAGAACTCTCTGCCGCTCCCTCATTTTCCGGAAGGCAGCGGATCTCTTCCCCCGGTCGAATCTGACACCAACTCCCCACTCCGCCATGGAGCCAAGCCAGAAGAAGAATGGAAAGAAGGAATCCTGTACCTCGGCCCCCGTGATGCCGGTCTTTGAGCCTGCCATTGAATGGTCGATGGTGCTCAACCAAGAGGCGATGGGCAAGGTGCGCCAGGTGCTTGCCACCGGTTTCAATTAGTGGGGGCGATGGTGGTTTGGCCTGCTTCCCATGCGGAAGTTGACAGGACGGCCACCGAGGTCCCCATCCATCTTCACGCCCTCTGGGCAGGCTTGATTCCCCCCTTCTCCAATTTCTTCAATGTAATGCTCTCGCATTACCAGATCAACGCATTGCATCTTGATCCCCAATCCATCATCCTCCTTGCTGCCTTTGCCTTCGTCTGCGAAGCCATGGTGGGCATTGCCCCTTCCGTGGCCCTGCTTCGCCACTTCTTCTCACTGCACCTGACAGATCCTCTTCAGTGCTCAGGGTGTCTATACCCTCAGGCCATCGCGGCGATGGCCGACTCGGGGATCAACTTCAAGCTCTTGCCGGTCATCGGAGGCTTCAGGAAGAGGTGGGTGTTTATGGTCTTTGGCGTGCGCAGCCCCTGCTGCTGGTCCCCCGGATTCCATCTGCTCCGAGCTCCGGTTGGGGGCACGCGAAGCTCACCGATCGGCAGCTCGCCCATGTCTTGCTCTACCTTGCTAGGCTGAAGGACCTCGGAGTGATGGCGCTCATGGTGGTGAAGGAGTTCATCTGGTGTCGCCTCGCTCTGCTTCAGCGCCACTCTCGGCAAATGTGGACCTTCCCTGGCTACGAGGACCGCATGAGGCTTCAGGCTCAGGCTCTTCCTCCTGAGGCACGGCGCACGGTGTTCAAGCTCCTGACGGGTGACCCGATGCCAGCCAACCTGCCGGAGGAGGGCTGTCTTCTGAACTACTGCTCGAACAAGGTGGAGTTCGTGAAGAAGATGCCCCTCTTCGACGAATGAGGACCATGCCCAGTTGGCCTTGAAGGGCCTCGCGAGAGCCCTGTCTTCGTGGCCCCCTGCCTACCACGAGCGCGATGCCCACCCCAAGAGCAGGCGTAGGGGGGCGGTCACTGTCGAGCGATGGCAGCGTTGCTGCTGAGGAACCGGCACCACTCGGGACTCCTGAGGTGCCGTCCCCCGGGACCCTGGAGAGCCGTCCTGAGGAAGCGGAATGGGGGACGACGCAGTCCGCTGCTCCCGAGGCCAGAGCCCCCGAGGCCCTGGTGAACCGCCACGAGGCGAGTACCTAGGTCTCTGCGCGATCCAGCACCCCTGAGGTCGCCTCTTCAGGAGTCAGACCATCCGCGCCAGGCCTTGGTAACCATGAGCAGGGCTTCGGCCGGCTCCGATCGAACTTTGTGGTGCTCCGCAAGAGGAAGGGGTCTCCAAGCAGAAGTGGTAACGCCTTCTGGCCATTGATGCAAAGGAAGTACGTTGCAATTGACGAGTGTGTACCTTATCTACATAATTTCTCGAGCGCCGCTTCTCCTCCTGACCATATTTCCTCAGGACCCCTTCCTCCAGGGAGATGAAGTCTTCCGAGAAGCAACCTTCCCATGCTTCGGGCTCTCTGCTGACCCTGCGTGTCTCTAGTCGACCCACCACGCACAGTGCAAGGCCTGCTGCGAAGGCTGACGCGCCTACCTGGCGTCTTGACCCTGCGCTCTTGTCGTCCCTCCTTCGCAGTTTGGCCTGTAGTGCGGGGAGTGTGCCAAGGGCCCCATCAATGGTCCTCGCCTGCGGCTGCGCAGCCTCAGCTCTGGCCTTACCTCCGAGCAACGAGGCCCCGCCCTACCGGGCCTCCGGCGAGGTCCGAAGGGTGATCGGAAAGGTTCCGGCCCCCAGCCCCTGTCGGGAGCGGGCAAGCCGCTTCGAGCTTCTCCAACACATCCTGGCGCGGATGAAGGACCCGGCCACGCATTCGAGCTTGCACGCGAGCGCGGAGCAGTCCGCCACGAGCTCTTCCGTGAGGAAATGGGTGCACTGAGCCGGCTTGGGGAAGAGCTTGTGGATGTTGACGCCTACCTCGAAACCGAAGGCCTTCGGCTGGCGGACAAATGGTATCAGTTGAAGGTGGCCATCGAATTCAGGCGTCTTGAGAGTGAGCGTGCCAACGCGAAGGCTGGGTCATCCCTTGCCACCTTGCGTGAGGCCTAGAACCGAGCCTTGGAGGAGGCAAGGGAGGCTGACCACTGTCGTGCAGCCACAGAGGAACACGAACGGGAGCTCCGGGCACTGGACGCCTCCTTGGAGCAGCAAGTCAAGGTGCATAGGGCTGCCTTGGCATCTATGAAGGGGGCGCTTTTCGAATAAGAGGAGATCTTGAGGCTCAAGGAGGCGCTCATGCTGGAGGCCACAAAGCGCAGCCTCGAGCTGGAACGGCTGGAGATGAAGGAGCGCCAGGTTTCCCAAGCAGAGGATGCCGCCAGTGCGTGCGAAGTCAGGATCTAGGAGGAGATTGATCATAGGGTGGCGGAGGCTCGGGCGGATCTTGCCAGCAGATACGACCTGAAGCTGAAGCTTGTGGAAGCCGAAGCTGAGGGCAGAACCACCGCCCTCAGGTCAAGGTTGGATGAAGCAGAATAGCCTGAGATGGCCACTGCGGTGGCCCTGGTCTCCATCCAGGCCGAGCTGGCCTCCACCCGCGCCGAACTGCTCCCGCTCCAGCGGCAAGTTGCTGATTCTAAGTCCCTCGCATGGCAAAGTAGGGAGGAAGTGCTCCATCGACAAACGTTACTGCGCGAGCATGCTCCCATGCTTCGGGCCCTCAAGGTGAGGGCCAACCAGGCGCTGGGTGCTATCTGTGACGAACACGCCCCTTACCCCCACACAGAGGACTATGCCAGCGATCTTCGCTTCTTCACCGACGTCATGACACGCCTAGAGACCGGGCCAAGAGGGCTCGCGATCTTGTGGATGAAAAGAGCCGAGGCCTCCTTGGACACGCGTTATCACGTGTCTTCAGCCATCTTCAAAATGCCGACCCCAACTTCCACTTCGACGCCGCCATCGCCCCATTGCCCGGAGCTATCCTGTACAACCTGGCGCACTGGGTGGATGGTAATGTGGATGCTCTGGTCAGAGCTTTTGCTTCTGATGACGACATTGTGGTGGTCGTGGCAGATGAAGGCGACGTGGTCGATGATGGTGAAAACCACACTAGCAAGGACGCCAGTAGCATGTCCGGGAGCAACTCGGAAGATGCTGCGAGCGACATGTTCGATTGAGCCCACGCTCCTTGTTCTGAACTAGCATGCAAAAGCTTGGGCATGCCCCCGAAGGTGTAAGTGCATTTTGGGGAGGGGGAGCCCCTTATGTAATCAGACTATTGTTTTATTCCCTGAGCCATACTTAAGGCATGCTTTCGTGAGTTCTCAAGTTCCTCCGCGAGCTTGCTGCAGTAATTTACCTCAGTCTAGGCGGGCATCAGACCAGCCTTGCAGTTGTTGATGTGTAGTTCTCTTGAGGGGAGTCCTCCGCGGTCTCGCGAGGTTTCGGGCATCTGAGGATCCCGTGGGTTCGCCCGAGAGGACCTTGCAAGAGACGAGCGTTAGATCACGGTGAGATGCGCGCGCATACCACACCCAGCCCCCGCTCATGAGCCGCTTGTAAGGGAGGGGCAGTAAGCGCTGGCCTCGAAACAAGGCACGGAGCCAGTAAACTAAAGAAATTAACATGAACAAGAAAAGATGCCCCCCATGCTTTGCCAATGAAAATACGACTGTGAGTTCAAATACAAAAGGTGGCAAATCGAGCTACAGAAAAAGGGATTGAAAGCAAATGGCTGCGTGTCGACGGCCAGCGCTGAGCATGGTGCTTCCACTAGGACGTGGGCTGGAACCCACGAGGCCCGAGGGCGGCTCTCCTGTGACTCCGAGGCATGTACAACCCCACTCATTATTACGTGAGAGTGTCACGGCTGGAGACCTTCATAGGTGTGAGCCTTGCTTCATATTGCCAGACGAGGGCCCTGCCTTGCGCTACCCTCGACCACCGTTGGGGCATCCAGAAAGCAGGACGATGCCAAGGGGCAAAGGGGACGCTAGCGGCGCCCTCGGCGACCACGGGCCCTCTGCCGGTGGGAGGGCTTGCCGGGACTGCCCTGGTAGAGGACCTACCTTCGGGTGACGCCTTGCCCTGTGCAACATTAGGGAGTGCCTTGCTCCGGACCCCTTCTATGCAGCCCCCAATGCGCCGCCCCTGACTGGAGTGGGGCTGCCGCGCCGAGGATGCTGTCCGCCGCTGTGGCCTGGTGCACCTGCGACCCATGGTTACCGTAAGCCTGCTCCTAAGATATCAGTGGTACCCTGCGGTGGTTGTCATTGGTAGGGTCGGCGAGGCTCCTGGGTGGCTCATGGAAGGCCTCGGCTTCTAGCATCTCTTCTTCCCAGCCCGGCTCGAGGAACGTGCAGGGGTCATCCTCTTGCATGTACTCCTGATCCACCATGCGAGGCACATAGGCTACGTGTGCCCCACACCGTCGAGCCCGGTGCGCCTCCCTGGTGGTTGTAGGGTGGCGCTCGATTGGGACCGTGAGAGGCACCGCCCGCACCTACGCCACCCGGGGGAGGCAAGGGCGAAGTCGGATGTCTGGCACCACTGGTCGTGGTGGCGCTGGCGAACCCTCCTGGTGCACCTGGGAGCACACGGGCGCGACGAGGCCCGTCATGCGTCCTGGCCACAACTTGAGATGTAAGTAGGGAGCAGAAAGGCGGCGTACCCCTGGCTGCAGCATCCAACAGCTCGGCGATGCGTTCCAGCAATGTGTCGCGGCCGCTCTCCATCAGCCGTCAACGCAGCAGCTCCTGCGCCACCATGAGCGCGGCATGCATGTTCATCTATTCCCGTCGGGTGTGTAGTGTCATCGCTGCTGCGTAGCTTGAGGATCTTGCGGCGGCCCGCGCACGCCACGGTGTGAGGGTGGAAAGCGTCGTCCCGCGGCGTTCAGCAGTATGCGGGCCGCATGGAGCATGGAGTTGAGGTCTCCTTGGGTGGACGGTGCCGCCCTAACGGGCCAAGCAGCCCATTGGTCGGCGTTGGTCCTCGGGTCACCGGACATCGACACCGCGGGGTGTTGGCGGATCAGCTGATGGAAGAGAGGCATCAGCGCACCCTTACCTGGCGCGCCAAATGTCGGAGTACGGGTTCCGGCCAACCCTTGAGGTTCGAACACTGAGGTGCGCATGAAGATCTCTCTCCCCCTAACTCACGCTCTCGCCATGATCTCAAAGCCTAGCTCGCCGAACCCGAGGAACAAGGGACACAAAAGTTTATACTGGTTTGGGGCACCATTGTGGTGTAATACCCTACTCCAGTGTGGTGTGGTGTATTGCCTTGTAGCCTAAGGATGAACAAGTACAAGCGATGATCAGCCTCCTGAGGAGAGGTGTTCTTGAGCTCGGTGAGCTTGTATGGTGGCCTTGATGGAATGGATCCAGTCCAAGATCAGATGCCTCCCTTCGGTGGTAGCTAGTCCTATATATAGAGGACCGGGTCCTCTCCCCAAATATTAGGCGGGAAGGGATCCCACAATGGCCAATTTGAAGGTGGACAACTAGTACAAGTTATCCTGACAAAAGGTGGTCTTCGCCTGCCAAAGACTCTGGTGGTGACGCCGTCGTCGGCTCCGTAGTGACCTCCATCCTGTCGTCCTGCTGGTCTTGGTATCGTTGCACCAATATGGAAACCTTTGCCTGATGCCTCAGGACTCCTCGCCTACGCTTGCCCCTTCAGCACCAAAGAGGCAGCGAGTACTCAGCACCCGCTGGCGCCCGCCTGGCCTTGGTTGCCATGGCTCATGTCATGCGAACCTCACGAGGTGCCGTTTGCATAGATCCCTCCGCCCCTCGGGAGCTAGCCTAGGGAGGCCGCCCCTGAGGAGGTCTTGTGTCGTCCACCTCGCGAGGCTTGGCCCCTCGCGAGAGGCTTGATTGGTTGTGGATGAAGATGGGCCGTACCAGGCCGCTGGTGGAGCCACGCCCTGGGCCGCAGGCAGGCAAGTCTGGGTACCCCCGTTACCAGGACACTGACACTCCTCCAACGGCAGTGCCAGTGCCGCGGCGGTGGGAGCTGCTGATGGCCTGAAGAACCTCTCCTCGAAGACGTCGGGCTCCTAAGGCAGGTGCCAAGACGCCCTCTTGGCGATGTCGTCCACCTCCCTGTTCGTGCCACGTGGCACGTGCTGTAATTTTAGGACCAAGAATTGTTTCTCAATTTTGCATACCTCCTAGAGGTATGCCTCCATATGCTCGTCCTTCGACTTGTACGCTTTGTTGGAGAAGTGGACGAGGAGCTGGGAGTCGCCCCTGATGGTGAGGCGCCTCACTCCCAATGTCACCGCAGTCTTGAGGCCGACGATTAGGCCTTCGTATTCTGTGATGTTGTTGGAGACCTTCTCGCCCTACTGGAAGCTGAGCTGCACGGCGTAGTGGAGCTTGTCTTGGGTGGGCGAGATGAGCACAGCTCCAGCTCCCGCGCCCTGGCGCCTGAATGCACCGTCGAAGTACATGACCCAACCATCTGGTGCTTCGCTTCCGTGCGAGAGGGAACGGTCCTCACCCACTTTTGGGTCAGGAACGTCGGTCCATTCCGCCACGAAGTCGGCTAGGGCCGCACCCTTGATTATTCTGGTGGTGATGAACTCCAAGTGGAATGCCTGCAGTTCGATGTTCCATTTGGCGACCCTCCCTGCAGCGTTAGGGCTCTGGAGCACTCTCTCCAGGGGGTAGGCTGAGACAACCTTTATGGGGTGGCCTTGGAAGTAGTGGTGCAGCTTTCGGGAGGCGAAGAGGAGTGCGAGCAGGAACTTTTGGGGCATGGGGTAGGGTGCCCGCGCGTCACGCAGCACCGTGCTGATGAAGTACACCGGGTGGTCGATGAGGGTGGATGCGTTGGCTGAAACCTGTGACTCCTGGGGTTGAGGGTCCTCAGGAGACTTGTTGTCTATCGGAGCAGCTTTGGCCTCAGGAACCCCGCCCTCAGGAGTCTCGTTGTCTGGAGGATTGGCCGGAGCCTCAAGAACGCCGTTGACTGGCGGGCCGGCCGGGGCCTCAGGAGCGTCGTCGTGAGGCCGCGGCGCCCCAACCGGGTGCGAGGTGCTTCCCCGCGAGCCCTTGACTGGGGGCTCCTCCCGAACCGCTACCAGCGCTGCGCTGGCAGAGTGAGGTGTAGCGTCCAGCTATAGCACCAAAGGGTTCAAGGGGTGCGGTGCTACCATCGCCGGTGGGCTGGTGAAGTACCTCTTGAGGTCTTGGAAGGCAGCGTCAACCTCCGGGGTTCACTCGAACGAGCCTTTCTTCTTCATCAGCTTGAAGAATGGGAGGGCGCGCTCCCCCCATCTTGGAGATAGAGTGCCCGAGCGAGATTACGCAGCCCGCCAGCTTCTCCATCTCCTTGACCTTATCTATGTTGGCCTCGATCCCTCCGTGTGACACCAGCAAACCCATAAACTTGCCAGACGGAAAGCTAAACACACTTTGTTCCGGGTTCGGCCGTAGTTTCAATTGGCACAGACTGGCGAATGTCTCCTCCAGGTCCTCTATAAGAGTTCTTGCTTCCTGAGATTTCACTGATGAAGCTATGTACCTGGGGTAGGAGCACGGACCCGTCCCAAAGAGTCCTACCCAAGGACATCCCTAGAAGAAATCACCCATCAATCGACTTGAAGGTACTTCACTCGACGGGTTCAAGACACTCGACCAAGAAGCTACCACTCGACCAAGAAGCTACCACTCGACCATGAAGCTATTCACTCGACTGCCAGGAGATCTACAGTCACTCCGCAGGCAAACGGTCAGCTGTTAAGTAGTCTTCGTGGTCATTATAGCACTTTATTAGAGGCGTTACCAGTAACGCCCCATCTTAAATGTACTTTAAAACCCTGCATTACTGAGGGCAGGAGGGGGTCGGCGAACTCTATATAAGCCACCCCCCTCCTAAGTAGGAAGGGTTCGCACCCCTATAATCTATACACGCATAATCCAGTCGACCGCCTCCGGGTTCCGAGACGTAGGGTTATTACTTCGTCCGAGAAGGGCCTGAACTCATAAACCTCGCGTGTAACAACTTCCCAATAGCTAGGATCTAGCCTCTCCATACTCACCCCCCTACATCACTGTCAGAGTTAGAACCACGACAGTTGGCGCCCACCGTGGGGCCGGAATCTTAGCGCTTAGTTGGAGAAGTTGTAATTTTTCTCGATCCCTTTGATCATGTTTTCTTGCGGAGTTTTGGTGGAGGACCGCGACATCCGTCTCGGCGCGCTCACCTTCATCGTTGACGACTCCGCCTGGCTTCAGGAGGCACCGCTCGACATCGACGCGCTCCCCGCCTGTGGTGCGACACATTTCCGCGCATGCGTTCGTGGCGTCCTCCTGCGGCAACCGTCGACCCAATATGGGTCGGCCCCCGTATCGTCTCCCCGCCCTGTCTCCCACCAGCACAAGCGCTCCGGTCAGTCAAGACTTCAGCGGTGGGTGAGGCACGCCGTGGCCCGCCAATCGGCAGCCCCGCAAGTCGCAGCCATCGAGCCCGTCGAATCCCTCTACGGCCTGTTCGATCTGTCGACTGGCTCCGTGGAGACCGCATCCGAGTGTGACAGCAGCGATCCAGCGGCTGAGGTTCTGGCGGTCGATGGAACACACAGTCCCCCTGGTTTCCCTCGCACTGATGGAGGCGCGGATGGGGGCGATCCGTCGCATCCCCACGACGAGTATCTCCCCGAACCTCTCACGTCATTGCAGCGAGAGGAGCTTCGCCGCCGGAACATGGACGCGCTCCGCACTCCTATCGTCGGAGAGACCCCCGAGGCCCGGGCCTTGGAGGACGCGTGTTTGGCCAACTTGGCCGAGCGCACTCGACTGGAGAATCTCCAGCGAGCACTCGACGAGCAAGCGCGTCAGCGGGTTCCCGAGTCTAGTCGACGCCAGCTCTTCCCGCCGACGCAGGTATATCGAACCCCAGTTCAGAATCTGGCCGCCGCGGCCCGTATAGCAGAATCGATTCAGCCCTCCCAGTCGGAGGCTGGCAGGGGCTTGTTACAGATCAGAGCATTGCTCCGGGCGGCGGGAGACCAGAATTCCGCTGTCTCACAATCACGGAATTGGATCCACAGTCGGTCTGTCGCAATAGATACAGTCGAGTCAGCTCACAGCCCGAGATCGCCCCCGAGGCGTGAGGGACGTGGTGGCCAACATGATCAGTACAGGAGGAATGAGCAGTATGATCACCGATTCGACCGTGATGATCGACGTCGAGTGCCAACCCCTCCCCCGAGGAGTGGGTCATATGCGCCTCGACGGCAAGATGACAGACGCCCTCATAGTGTTGGGCAGAGGATTCCAGTCGACCCCAGAGACCCAGGCTTTGATGCGAGATCCATCCTCGTTCAAGGTTTGGTTGACAGGAACAGAGCTCATCGAGAAGGCCACAACAGAGATGCGCCTGCCAGCAGCAGAGTACGTGCTTCAGGGCCAGAGTGTTTCAGTCGAGCCATCAGAGCCGCAGTGATACCTCCCAATTTCAGGTTGGCGACTGGAATCGACAAGTTCACCGGTGAATCTAAGCCTGACACCTGGCTCGAAGATTACCGAGTGGCTGTACAGATTGGCGGTGGCAATGACGAGGTGGCCATGAAGCATTCGCCTCTCATGTTAGAGGGCTCGGTCAGAGCATGGCTAAATCAGTTGGCACCCAGCAGCATTTACACTTGGGAGGACCTCTCCCGAGTGTTTATCACAACCTTTGAAGGAACATGCAAGCGACCTGCGGGCCTAACCGAGCTGCGGTCTTGCGTGCAGAAGCCGAATGAAACTCTGAGGGAATACATCCAGAGGTGGATCACGCTGCATCACTCGGTTGAGAACGTGTCGGACCATCAAGCGGTTTGTGCCTTCAAGGAAGGTGTTAAATACAGAGAGTTGAATCTGAAGTTCGGTCGAACTGGAGAGATGTCTCTAAATCGGATGATGGAGATTGCCACCAAGTATGCTAACGGAGAAGACGAAGATCGACTCCGGAGTGGCAAGAAGAAAACAATCGCCCAGGAAACTGGAAGCAATTCCGGTCGGAAGTAGAAGCGGAAGGCCGAGCCAGCCGCCCCTGGAGAAGCCCTGGCAATAAAAAATTTCAAGGGAAAACCCAAGGGCACTTGGAAGCCCAAAAAAGTCAAGGATCAAGATGGAAATGATGTTTTGGATCTGCCATGTCACATCCACACCAAGAAGGATGAAGAGGGTAATTTTATTTACCCAAAGCATACCACTCGACAGTGCCGGCTCCTGATCCAGCAGTTCCAAGGAAAACAGTCCAAGGATAAGCAAAAAGAGTCGGACAGAGTCAAGGACAAGGAAGACAGTGACGATGGATACCCCCAAGTCAATTCCACCCTGATGATTTTTGCCGATGTCAAAAGCAAAAGTCGACTGAAAGTCATTAACCGAGAGGTGAACATGGTTGCCCCGGCAACACCCAGTTACCTGAAGTGGTCCTAGACTGCCATCACATTCGACCAGTCTGATCACCCGACGCACATTGCCACCCCTGGGAGGCAAGCTTTGGTGGTCGACCCAATTGTTGAAGGCACTCGACTGACTAAAGTCCTGATGGATGGAGGCAGTGGCCTAAACATACTGTATGCTGAAACATTGAAAGGAATGGGCATTCCGATGTCCAGACTCAGCACCAGTAACATGAGTTTCCATGGAGTCATTCCTGGAAAGAAAGCCCAATCACTTGGCCAGATCGCTCTTGATGTGGTTTTCGGTGATTCAAAGAATTACCGCAAGGAAAAGTTGACATTCGAGGTCGTGGACTTCCAAAGTGCTTATCACGCCATTTTGGGCAGGCCAGCTTACGCACGCTTCATGGCCCGGCCATGTTATGTGTACCTCAAACTGAAGATGCCTGGCCCCAAAGGTGTGATCACTGTCACAGGCAATCGGAAGAAGGCGGAAGAGTGCTTTCAGAAGGGCTCAAAGATTGCAGATGCTCAGATGGCAGTGGTCGAGCTGCAAGAGTACCAAAAGACTGCCGACCCAAGCGAGTTGCTACGAGCCAAGAAGCCTGCTTCAGAATCAGCTTTTCAGTCATCCGGTGAAACAAAAACAGTCGACATTCACCCGACCGACCCCGACGCTGCCCCGACTCACATCTCAACGACGCTTGACTCCAAATAGGAAGAAGCGCTCATCCAGCTCCTCCGTGAGAACTGGGACATATTCGCATGGAAACCCTCTGACATGCCTGGAGTTCCCAGGGGGCTGGCTGAGCACCGTCTACGGGTCGACCCAAAATTCAAGCCTGTGAAGGAACATCTTCGACGGTCCGCCGTCCAGAAGAAGCAAGCCATTGGCGAGGAGGTGGCTCGGCTCTTAGCAGCAGGGTTCATCCGAGAAATTTACCACTCTGAGTGGCTCGCCAATGTCGTCATGGTCCCCAAGAAGGACAAGTCACTTCGCATGTGCATTGATTTCAAACATATCAATCGGGCCTGCCCGAAAGATCATTTTCCTCTCCCTCGCATCGACCAAATAGTCGACTCGACTGCGGGGTGCGAGAGATTGTCTTTTCTAGATGCTTATTCCGGGTACCATCAGATCCGTCTGTATGGACCCGACGAAATCAAAACAGCTTTCATCACCCCATTCGGATGCTTCTGTTATGTCACTATGCCGTTCGGCCTCAAGAACGCCGGAGCCACGTTCATGAGAATGATTCAGAAGTGTTTACTCACTCAAATCAGTCGGAATGTGGAGGCATACATGGATGATATTGTGGTCAAGTCACGCAAAGGTTCCGACCTGCGAGCTGACCTTGCCGAAACTTTTGCCAACCTCAGGAGATATGATATCAAGCTCAATCCATCAAAATGCACGTTCGGAGTTCCAGGCGGAAAGTTACTCGGTTTTCTCGTTTCCGAACGAGGGATCAACGCCAATCCTGAGAAAATTGGCACCATACTCCAGATGAAGCGGCATGTACGCGTGCACGATGTCCAAAAGCTTACAGGCTGCTTGGCCGCTTTGAGTCGATTCATTTCTCGCCTCGGTGAAAAGGCTTTGCCTCTCTACCGACTGATGAAGAAGTCTGACAAGTTCGAGTGGACTCCAGAAGCTGACGCAGCGTTTGCAGAACTCAAAGCTCTGCTCTCCACCCAGCCAGTGCTTGCTGGCCCAATCAGCAAAGAGCCTCTGTTGCTGTACATTGCGGCCATAGGACAAGTTGTCAGTATAGTACTCACGGTCGAGCGGGAAGAAGAAGGAAAGGCCTTCAGAGTTCAGCGCCCAGTCTATTATCTGTCTGAAGTTTTGACCCCTTCAAAACAAAGATACCCTCACTACCAGAAGCTTGTATATGGGATTTACATGACCACGAAGAAGGTTGCACATTACTTCTCTGACCACTCCATTACAGTCGTCAGCGACGCCCCACTGTCAGAGATACTGCATAACAGAGATGCAATTGGTCGAGTGGCCAAGTGGGCGATTGAACTCCTTCCCTTAGATATCAGGTTTGAAGCAAAGAAGGCTATTAAGTCCCATGCAATCGCAGATTTCGTCGTCGAGTGGATTGAACAGCAGCTTCCGACTCAAGTTCACTCGGAGCACTGGACCATGTTCTTCGATGGATCTAAGATGCTGAATGGTTCCGGTGCTGGGGTAGTTCTAGTCTCCCCCCGAGGAGAAAAGCTCAGATACGTCCTCCAGATTCACTTCGATTCCTCCAACAATGAAGCAGAGTATGAAGCACTTCTGTATGGGTTGCGCATGGCCATTTCACTCGGCGTCCGTCGCCTCATGGTCTACGGCGACTCAGATTTGGTGGTTAATCAGGTGATGAAGGAGTGGGACGTCAGAAGTCCGGCTATGACCGGTTATTGCAACGCAGTGAGAAAGCTAGAAAAGAAATTCGAGGGGTTAGAGCTTCATCACATCCCCCGACTCAAAAATCAAGCAGCCGATGATCTGGCAAAGATAGGCTCCAAGAGAGAAGCCATTCCCAGCAATGTGTTTTTGGAGCACATCCGCTCGCCGTCAGTCCAGGAGGATCCTTTCACAAAAGAAGCCCCACAACCGAAAAGTGCCACAGATCCGACTGAAGTCGAAGTTCCTGCTGTAGTCGACCTGATCATGGAAGTCTTGGCCATCACTCCCGACTGGACGGTACCATACATCGTGTATATCCTAAGGAAAGAGCTCCCAGAGGACGAGGAAGAGGCTCGACAGATCGTCCGCCGATCCAAGGCCTTCACAGTCATAAAGGGGCAGTTGTACAGAGAAAGCACGACTGGAATCGGTCAGAAGTGCATAACTCCGGAAGAAGGTCAGATGATCCTTGATGAGATCCATTCGGGGACCTGCGGTCACCATGCGTCCTCCCGAACCATTGTGGCCAAAGCATACCGAGCGGGATTTTACTGGAGAGCAAACCTCCCACTCGGAGGCTTAGCTGCAGTCCAGCACTCGCCTAAGTTCTCCTACGCAGAGACTTAGCTGCAGTCAGCACTCGCCTAAGTTTGAAAAATCCTACCGAGTGGAGAGCAAACCTCCCACTCGGAGGCTTAGCTGCAGTCCAGCACTCGCCTAAGCTCTCCTACGCAGAGACTTAGCTGCAGTCAGCACTCGCCTAAGTTTGAAAAATCGTACCGAGTGGAGAGCAAACCTCCCACTCGGAGGCTTAGCTGCAGTCCAGCACTCGCCTAAGTTCTCCTACGCAGAGACTTAGCTGCAGTCAGCACTC